>NC_069668.1:13554316-13819316 GCF_027244095.1 Hemicordylus capensis | reverse complement strand
CTGCCAGGGAGGGAAAGAAGGAACCTAGATGCTCTTTCCAGAGGGGCTCCATCCCCTAAGGGGAATCTCCTCCCGTGCTCACACAGGTAGTCTCCCATTCAAATACATACCAGGGCAGACCCTGCTTAGCAAAGAGGACAAGTCATGCTTGCTACCACAAGACCAGCCCTCCTGATGGGAACAGAGGAAGCTGCCATATACTGAGTCAGACCCTGGGTCCATCCAGCTCAGGGCTGTCTACCCAGACTGGCAGCAGCGGCTTCTCCGAGGTCGCAGGCAGGAGTCTCTCTCAGCCCTATCTCGTTGGAGATGCTGCTGCCAGGGAGGGGACTTGAGCCCTTCTGCAGGCAAGCAGGCGAGAGGGCCTGCCCTCCCCAATTGCCCCTGTGGGCTGCTCCTCCCCAGAGGGGGCATCTGGTGGGGGGGCCACTGTGGGGAGACAGGCACCTGACCCAGCAGCAGGGCTGCTCTTCCGTTCTTGCGCGAGTGCTGTAAGCTTAGGGGATGAGGCTGTCGCTTGGCACGCAGAAGGTCCCCGTGGCAATCCCTGGCAGCACCTCCCGGTGGGTCTGGGAAAGAGATCTGCCTGGAACCTTGGGGAGCTGCTGCCCGTCAGTGCCGACAAATCCCCGAGCTAGACGCAGCACCACCAGCCGCCTGACTCTGCATGCCAAGCAGAGGCTCCGCCCCTGAGCTACGGCCTCATCCCTTAAGAGCAATCTCTCGCGGTGCTCCCACGTGGTCCCCCTCCAAATGCAAACCAAGGGAAGCCCTGCTTAGCACAAGGGACAACTCACACTCCCTCCCCCCCCCACTAAGAGAGTGTGTCTCTGCCCAGTTATCAGGGGTCCCCCACCACAGCAGTAGCTGCCGCTTCCCAGCCCTACCCCAAAAGGAAAAGAACACACCTTTCCTATGCAGGTTTGGCTTGCTAACTGACTTGAATGAACGAAACACCCCCTTCCTCCGCTGCACAGATCTCTGCAGATGTTAGACCATTCCCATCATCCCTGACTCTTTGCCGCTGTGGCCGGGGATAATGGAAACTCTAGTCCAAGAACAGCGGGAGGGCCAAAGTTGTGCAGCCCCAGGTGTAAGTTTAAAGGTGCTAGTCCCTGGCATAAATGGAGGAACCAGAAACGGAAGAGCGGAGCGCTTATTGTCAGGCGCTTCACAGGAACTCAGTTACCTCTCAGGTCAGCCATACGACACGCGCTGCTCTTTAACCAACGGGGCCTCCATTTTAAAAACCAGCCCAATTCTCACTGCCCGGTGGTGGGCACCAACGGTCATGCACTGCTCTCTTTGAGCAGCCCCAGGGACTTGTATTTAGGATTGACCACAGGTTTCCGAGGAAGAGGGAAAGATCCTATTTACATCCTATCCGAGAGAGTGGCACTTCAAAATCATAGGGTTCAAGAGAAGTTTATCAACGAGATGGGGTGTTTATATGCGATGGGGTGAAATGAAATATTTCAGTGAAGTTCAAATGAAACGAAGTTGGTACAAGATGGGGTGAAATGAGTATTTTATTACAACCCGTACAAATGCAAAGCGAATAAGGGATGAAACTGCCCATCAGCTGCGCCTTGCAGAGAATCTTTTCATCATTCTTCGCCTTCTTTCTTCATATTAGTTGCTGTCAAAAATAAGAGCTTCTCCCTCGGATTGCTTTTTAAAGGACCCTTAAGACACACCTGTTTATTCACATTGTTTGGGTGGGAATCCATGGACCAAACTTCTTAGATCTTGAAGCAGAGCAAATATTGGAGATCGGCTCCTTGAACAGGAGACTTCAAAGTCCTCACTTTGGTGCCATTATTATAAGAAAGGAGCACTTACCTTGAAGGCTGCTTCTTCTAGCTGCTCTTGGGGAAGACATCTCGTGTGGGTTGTCATCTCGTGGTCCCAGAGAGGCCGGAGGACTCTGTCAATGAGCTGCCAAGCCTATAAAAGCCTCGGGAGGGATCGCCCCTCCCCGTTTAGTTTGTCCCACTAGAGCTCCAGAGAACAAGCCTTTCCCAACTTTTACCCTTTTCCCAACTGGTAATTCCCTTCCTTTTTCTCAAGCCTCCATTTATTATAAGAATGTGTGTTCCCATATGTCATCAGACAAATTGCCACCTTTACTTTACTTTCTTTTAAAATCAGAGTAGTTTATGGCTGCCATGCTCGATCCTACGTTATAGGGCTGGTTTCAGTTTAACTAGACTGCTGAAGGAACTTCATGGTATGCGGAGTGTTTCTTTTATGTTCCTCTTATGTTATGTCTTATGTTATGCTGCATTATGTCATATGATGGCCGGTGGTCAAAACAATAAACTTCTCACGGACTTACACACTTGTTCTCAGGCTTTGAGTTCCAACTAATGTGACACTCTGTAAATGTTTTCATTCTGTGAAAGTATCTTAATTGTTTTGTTTTGTGTTTGTTGTATTAGTGGATTGCGTGCATGTATCAGGCAGTATATAAATATGATGAATAAATATTGCAGAAAGCTTTCATATTTATTTTGAAGCTACAGGGGAGAGGTTGCCAGCACATCACCCTGACCGCAGGACCTCAGCTCCTGCGTCCCTGCCTCAGTGTGTCAGCTACAGGGGAGAGGTTGCCAGCACATCACCCTGACCGCAGGACCTCAGCTCCTGCGTCCCTGCCTCAGTGTGTCAGCTACAGGGGAGAGGTTGCCAGCACATCACCCTGACCGCAGGACCTCAGCTCCTGCGTCCCTGCCTCAGTGTGTCAGCTACAGGGGAGAGGTTGCCAGCACATCACCCTGACCGCAGGACCTCAGCTCCTGCGTCCCTGCCTCAGTGTGTCAGCTACAGGGGAGAGGTTGCCAGCACATCACCCTGACCGCAGGACCTCAGCTCCTGCGTCCCTGCCTCAGTGTGTCAGCTACAGGGGAGAGGTTGCCAGCACATCACCCTGACCGCAGGACCTCAGCTCCTGCGTCCCTGCCTCACTGTGTCAGCTACAGGGGAGAGGTTGCCAGCACATCACCCTGACCGCAGGACCTCAGCTCCTGCGTCCCTGCCTCACTGTGTCAGCTACAGGGGAGAGGTTGCCAGCACATCACCCTGACCGCAGGACCTCAGCTCCTGCGTCCCTGCCTCAGTGTGTCAGCTACAGGGGAGAGGTTGCCAGCACATCACCCTGACCGCAGGACCTCAGCTCCTGCGTCCCTGCCTCACTGTGTCAGCTACAGGGGAGAGGTTGCCAGCACATCACCCTGACCGCAGGACCTCAGCTCCTGCGTCCCTGCCTCACTGTGTCAGCTACAGGGGAGAGGTTGCCAGCACATCACCCTGACCGCAGGACCTCAGCTCCTGCGTCCCTGCATTTGTTTAGTAAGATCACTTTTCAATAGGCCTGCACAAAACCCAAGAGGAACATCTGCTAGGGAGACAAATTTAAATAGAGCACTCGAAACTGTATATTCAAGATCTTTATAAGCAAGTAAGAACATCCAAATAGGAGTGAATACAGCCCTCGTTGACCTATATATATTTTTATTGGTCCCTCCCATCCTTCTCTTTCAGTCTTACCTGCCTCAGTGGCCACTTCGGAGGAGAAAACGTTTCCACATCCACGTTCAGGCATGGAGGTCCTTGAAGAAGGTGCGCCCGTTCTGTTTCTTCAAATTAAATGCAAAGATAAAGGTTCTTATCAGATTTTGCTGATAATGTTCACTCCCCCCCCCGCCTTTTTATGTGATCCTGTGACAATCCAGGGCAAATAAATTTGGTGCAAACATTTTGGATACACAGTCTTCTAATGAAGAGCTCCATCATAGAATGCAATGGCACAGCCAGGATTCCCCCACCCTGTGAGATCATCTTGTAGTACACCTTGAGAGTTCCCTATTGTTGGTCCCTCCCATCCTTCTCTTTCAGCCTTACCTGCCAGAGAGGCCGCTTGGGAGGAGAAAACGTTCCAACATCAATATTCAGGCATGGAGGTCCTTGAAGAAGGTGTGCCAGTTCTGTTTCTTCTTGCCAAACCATTCTTCAGAGGGCAGAATGGAACATGCATGAAGCATGTTCCATTCAAGACAGCCAGGGATGATGCTGCCTCCCACAGCCATAGAGAAACTACAGAAGCATGAAGCTCCTAACATGCGTGAAGCATGTTCCTTTCAAGACAGCCATTGAGAAACTACAGAAGCCTGAAGCTCCTAACATGCATGAAGCATGTTCCTTTCAAGAAAAGCCACCATCTTAGGGATGATGCTGCCTCCCACAGGCACTGAGAAACTACAGAAGTATGAAGCTCCTAACGCGCATGAAGCATGTTCCATTCAGGACAGGGACCATCTTAGAGATGATGCTGCCTCCCACAGGCATTGAGAAACTACAGAAGCATGAAGCTCCTAACATGGGTGAAGCATGTTCCATTCAGGACAGGGACCATCTTAGAGATGATTCTGCCTCCCACAGGCATTGAGAAACTACAGAAGCATGAAGCTCCTAACATGCATGAAGCATGTTCCATTCAGGACAGGGACCATCTTAGAGATGATTCTGCCTCCCACAGGCATTGAGAAACTACAGAAGCATGAAGCTCCTAACATGCGTGAAGCATGTTTCATCCAAGACAGCCACCATCTGAGAGATGATGCTGCCTCCCACATCCATTGGGAAACTACAGAAGCATGAAGCTCCTAACATGGGTGAAGCATGTTCCATTCAGGACAGGGGCCATCTGTCAATGGAGCCCTGGTTTGGCTTCTGTCGTGCATTGTTGCTTCCTTTTGTTCTTTCTTCAGATTCTTTTCGTTCTTTCTTGAAATCTGGAGGAAAGGAAGAAAGATTTTGGAGTGGGAATGATCACATCTTTGTTTTGTAAATTTAGCAGGTTGCAAATGATCATTTCTTTATTCAGCCTGTTTCTATACTACCCCAAACTTATGTCCGGGGAGATTTACAAGAAAACATCACAAACTAAATGCAAAGTTAAAGGTTCCTATCAGATTTTGTTGATAATGTTCACTTTTCTTCTTCTTTTTTATATTATCCTGTGACAATTCATGGCAAATAAATTTGGAGCAAATATTTTGGATATACTGTCCTCTAATGAGGAGCTCCATCATAGAATGCAATGGCACAGCTAGGGTCTCCCCCCTGCCCCCACCCTGTGAGATCATCTCCTACACCCTGAGAGGTCTCTTTTTGTTGGTCCCAAACTTCTCTTTCAGCCTTACCTGCCAGAGACGCCGCTTGGGAGGAGAAAACGTTCCAACATCAATATTCAGGCATGGAGGTCTTCGAGAAAGGTGTGCCAATTCAGTTTCTTCTTGCCAAACCATTCTTCAGAGGGCAGAATGGAACATGCATGAAGCATGTTCCATTCAAGACAGCCAGGGATGGTGCTGCTTCCCACAGCCATTGAGAAACTACAGAAGCCTGAAGCTCCTAACATGCGTGAAGCATGTTCCATTCCGGACAGCCACCATCTTAGAGATGATGCTGCTTCCCACAGCCATTGAGAAACTAAAGAAGCCTGAAGCTCCTAACATGCGTGAAGCATGTTCCTTTCAAGAAAAGCCACCATCTTAGGGATGATGCTGCCTCCCACAGCCATTGGGAAAATACAGAAGCCTGAAGCTCCTAAAACGCATGAAGCATGTTGCATTCAGGACAGGGGCCATCTGTCAATGGAGCCCTGGTTTGGCTTCTGTCGTGCATTGTTCCTTCCTTTCGTTCTTTCTTCAGATTCTTTTCATTCTTTCTTGAAATCTGGAGGAAAGGAAGAAAGATTTTGGAGTGGGAATAATCACATCTTTGTTTTGTAAATTTAGCAGGTTGCAAATGATCATTTCTTTATTCATCCTGTTTCTGTACTACCCCAAACTTATGTCCCGGGGAGATTTACAAGAAAACATCACAAACTAAATGCAAAGTTAAAGGTTCCTATCAGATTTTGTTGATAATGTTCACTTTTCTTCTTCTTTTTTATATTATCCTGTGACAATTCATGGCAAATAAATTTGGAGCAAATATTTTGGATATACTGTCCTCTAATGAGGAGCTCCATCATAGAATGCAATGGCACAGCTAGGGTCTCCCCCCTGCCCCCACCCTGTGAGATCATCTCCTACACCCTGAGAGGTCTCTTTTTGTTGGTCCCAAACTTCTCTTTCAGCCTTACCTGCCAGAGACGCCGCTTGGGAGGAGAAAACGTTCCAACATCAATATTCAGGCATGGAGGTCTTCGAGAAAGGTGTGCCAATTCAGTTTCTTCTTGCCAAACCATTCTTCAGAGGGCAGAATGGAACATGCATGAAGCATGTTCCATTCAAGACAGCCAGGGATGGTGCTGCTTCCCACAGCCATTGAGAAACTACAGAAGCCTGAAGCTCCTAACATGCGTGAAGCATGTTCCATTCCGGACAGCCACCATCTTAGAGATGATGCTGCTTCCCACAGCCATTGAGAAACTAAAGAAGCCTGAAGCTCCTAACATGCGTGAAGCATGTTCCTTTCAAGAAAAGCCACCATCTTAGGGATGATGCTGCCTCCCACAGGCATTGAGAAACTACAGAAGCTTGAAGCTCCTAACATGCGTGAAGCATGTTCCTTTCAAGAAAAGCCACCATCTTAGAGATGATGCTGCCTCCCACAGCCATTGGGAAAATACAGAAGCCTGAAGCTCCTAAAACGCATGAAGCATGTTGCATTCAGGACAGGGGCCATCTGTCAATGGAGCCCTGGTTTGGCTTCTGTCGTGCATTGTTGCTTCCTTTCGTTCTTTCTTCAGATTCTTTTCGTTCTTTCTTGAAATCTGGAGGAAAGGAAGAAAGATTTTGGAGTGGGAATAATCACATCTTTGTTTTGTAAATTTAGCAGGTTGCAAATGATCATTTCTTTATTCATCCTGTTTCTGTACTACCCCAAACTTATGTCCCGGGGAGATTTACAAGAAAACATCACAAACTAAATGCAAAGTTAAAGGTTCCTATCAGATTTTGTTGATAATGTTCACTTTTCTTCTTCTTTTTTATATTATCCTGTGACAATTCATGGCAAATAAATTTGGAGCAAATATTTTGGATATACTGTCCTCTAATGAGGAGCTCCATCATAGAATGCAATGGCACAGCTAGGGTCTCCCCCCTGCCCCCACCCTGTGAGATCATCTCCTACACCCTGAGAGGTCTCTTTTTGTTGGTCCCAAACTTCTCTTTCAGCCTTACCTGCCAGAGACGCCGCTTGGGAGGAGAAAACGTTCCAACATCAATATTCAGGCATGGAGGTCTTCGAGAAAGGTGTGCCAATTCAGTTTCTTCTTGCCAAACCATTCTTCAGAGGGCAGAATGGAACATGCATGAAGCATGTTCCATTCAAGACAGCCAGGGATGGTGCTGCTTCCCACAGCCATTGAGAAACTACAGAAGCCTGAAGCTCCTAACATGCGTGAAGCATGTTCCATTCCGGACAGCCACCATCTTAGAGATGATGCTGCTTCCCACAGCCATTGAGAAACTAAAGAAGCCTGAAGCTCCTAACATGCGTGAAGCATGTTCCTTTCAAGAAAAGCCACCATCTTAGGGATGATGCTGCCTCCCACAGGCATTGAGAAACTACAGAAGCTTGAAGCTCCTAACATGCGTGAAGCATGTTCCTTTCAAGAAAAGCCACCATCTTAGAGATGATGCTGCCTCCCACAGCCATTGGGAAAATACAGAAGCCTGAAGCTCCTAAAACGCATGAAGCATGTTGCATTCAGGACAGGGGCCATCTGTCAATGGAGCCCTGGTTTGGCTTCTGTCGTGCATTGTTCCTTCCTTTCGTTCTTTCTTCAGATTCTTTTCATTCTTTCTTGAAATCTGGAGGAAAGGAAGAAAGATTTTGGAGTGGGAATAATCACATCTTTGTTTTGTAAATTTAGCAGGTTGCAAATGATCATTTCTTTATTCATCCTGTTTCTGTACTACCCCAAACTTATGTCCCGGGGAGATTTACAAGAAAACATCACAAACTAAATGCAAAGTTAAAGGTTCCTATCAGATTTTGTTGATAATGTTCACTTTTTTTTTCTTTTTTATATTATCCTGTGACAATTCATGGCAAATAAATTTGGAGCAAATATTTTGGATATACTGTCCTCTAATGAGGAGCTCCATCACAGAATGCAATGGTACAGCTAGGCCCCCCCCCCCGCCCTGTGAGATCATCTCCTACACCCTGAGAGGTCTCTTTTTGTTGATCCCAAACTTCTCTTTCAGCCTTACCTGCCAGAGATGCCGCTTGGGAGAAGAAAATGTTCCAACATCAATATTCAGGCATGGAGGTCCTTGAAGAAGGTGCGCCAGTTCTGTTTCTTCTTGCCAAACCATTCTTCAGAGGGCAGAATGGAACATGCATGAAGCATGTTCCATTCAAGACAGCCAGGGATGATGCTGCCTCCCACAGCCATTGAGAAACTACAGAAGCATGAAGCTCCTAACATGCGTGAAGCATGTTGCATTCAGGACAGGGACCATCTGAGAGATTATGATGCCTGACAAAGTTGGTGGGAGTATAAAGAAGCCTCGGGCTTCTTTTGGAAATAATTCACAGTGCGTTGTGATTGAGGTATGCAGCCCCTGGTTTGGCATCTGTCGTGCGTCGTTGCTTCCTTTAATTCATTCTTAAGACTCCTTTAGTTCTTTCTTGGAATCTGGAGGAAAGGAGAAAATATTTTGGTGTGTGGATGATCAGATCTTTGTCTTTTAATTTTAGCAGGTTGCTAAGGATTATTTTTTTTATTCAGCCTATTTCTATACTACCCCAGACTCAGGTCTCAGGAGATTTACAATAAAACACCACAGATCAAATGCAAAGTTAAATGTTACAGATTACATATAAGATTTTGTAGGAAGTGGACTAGTTTGTTTTCCATTTGTATATTCATTGTAAACCACCCAGAGTTTTGGGCGGTATAGAAATATTTCAAATACATAAATAAATTAACCTGTGAGAATCAATGGCAAATTTTGAGCAAACATTTTGGTTTTACGTTCTTCAGTCCTCTGATGAAGAGCTTCATCGTAGAACACAATCACAAAGCTAAGGACTCCCCCTGCCCGGTCATTAGATCATTTTCTACTCCCGGAGAGTTCTCTTTTTGTTGGTCCTGTACCTGTCTTTCAGCCTTACCTGCCACAGAGGCCACTTGACAGGATAAAATGTTCCAACATCAATGTTCAGGCATGGAGGTCCTTGAAGAAGGTGCGCCAGTTCTGTTTCTTCTTGCCAAACCATTCTTCGGAGGGCAGAATGGAACATGCATGAAGCATGTTCCATTTAAGACAGCCAGGGAGGGATGGTGCTGCCTCCCACAGCCATTGAGAAACTACAGAAGCATGAAGCTCCTAACATGCATGAAGCATGTTCCTTTCAAGAAAAGCCACCATCTGAGAGATGATGCTGCCTCCTACAGGCATTGAGAAAATACAGAAGCATGAAGCTCCTAACATGCGTGAAGCATGTTGCATTCAGGACAGGGGCCATCTGTCAATGGAGCCCTGGTTTGGCTTCTGTCGTGCATTGTTGCTTCCTTTCGTTCTTTCTTCAGATTCTTTTCGTTCTTTCTTGAAATCTGGAGGAAAGGAAGAAAGATTTTGGCGTGGGAATGATCACATCTTTGTTTTGTAAATTTAGCAGGTTGCAAATGATCATTTCTTTATTCAGCCTGTTTCTGTACTACCCCAAACTTATGTCCCGGGGAGATTTACAAGAAAACATCACAAACTAAATGCAAAGTTAAAGGTTCCTATCAGATTTTGTTAATGATGTTCACTTATTTTTTCTTTTTTATATTATCCTGTGACAATTCATGGCAAATAAATTTGGAGCAAATATTTTGGATATACTGTCCTCTAATGAGGAGCTCCATCACAGAATGCAATGGCACAGCTAGGTTCCCCCCCACCGCCCCCGCCCTGTGAGATCATCTCCTACACCCTGAGAGGTCTCTTTTTGTTGGTCCCAAACTTCTCTTTCAGCCTTACCTGCCAGAGACGCCGCTTGGGAGGAGAAAATGTTCCAACATCAATATTCAGGCATGGAGGTCTTCGAGAAAGGTGTGCCAATTCAGTTTCTTCTTGCCAAACCATTCTTCAGAGGGCAGAATGGAACATGCATTAAGCATGTTCCATTCAAGACAGCCAGGGATGGTGCTGCCTCCCACAGCCATTGAGAAACTACAGAAGCATGAAGCTCCTAACATGCATGAAGCATGTTCCTTTCAAGAAAAGCCACCATCTTAGAGATGATGCTGCCTCCCACAGGCATTGAGAAACTACAGAAGCATGAAGCTCCTAACATGCATGAAGCATGTTGCATTCAGGACAGGGACCATCTGAGAGATTATGATGCCTGACAAAGTTGGTGGGAGTATAAAGAAGCCTCGGGCTTCTTTTCGAAATAATTCACAGTGTGTTGTGATTGAGGTATGCAGCCCCTGGTTTGGCATCTGTCGTGCGTCGTTGCTTCCTTTAATTCATTCTTAAGACTCCTTTAGTTCTTTCTTGGAATCTGGAGGAAAGGAGAAAATATTTTAGTGTGTGAATCATCAGATCTTTGCCTTTTAATTTTAGCAGGTTGCTAAGGATTATTTTTTTATTCAGCCTATTTCTATACTACCCCAGACTCAGGTCCCAGGAGATTTACAATAAAACACCACAGATCAAATGCAAAGTTAAATGTTACAGATTACATATAAGATTTTGTAGGAAGTGGACTACAGTTTGTTTTCCATTCGTATATTCATTGTAAACCACCCAGAGTTTTGGGCGGTATAGAAATATTTCAAATACATAAATAAATTAACCTGTGAGAATCAATGGCAAATTTTGAGCAGACATTTTGGTTTTACGTTCTTCAGTCCTCTGATGAAGAGCTTCATCATAGAACATAATCACAAAGCTAAGGACTCCCCCTGCCCGGTCATTAGATCATTTTCTACTCCTGGAGAGTTCTCTTTTTGTTGGTCCTGTCCCTGTCTTTCAGCCTTACCTGCCACAGAGGCCACTTGACAGGATAAAATGTTCCAACATCAATGTTCAGGCATGGAGGTCCTTGCGAATGGTGTGCCAGTTCTGTTTCTTCCTTGGGGTCAGAATGAAACACTCATGAAGAGTGTTCCATTCAAGCTAGCCACCCTTTTAGAGATTATGCTGCCAGAAGCCTGAGGCTTCTAACACACAGGAAGCATGTCCCCATCCATTCAGCCACTATCTTAGAAATTTTATGCTGCCCAACAAAGCTCTTGGGGGGATAAAGAAGCCTGAAGCTTCTACTGACAGTTCCTAGAACAACAGATTTTTCCAATATTAGAACCAGCCCGTCTGTATTTACACAGCCCCTGACCTCATAGTTTTCTGCCACAGCCCTGGTGCCATTGTGCTCAGAAGTCCTGCCCTACGCTGTGCATATTTATAACATTTGTATGCAGAGAGAAAGAACGCTTTAATAGTGGGCAGATTTTTGCTGTAATGCAGAAGACTGTGGCGCCCCAGCCTTCTGAGGACAGGATGAATCTGCTGCGCTTTGCCCTCGGCAGACAAAATGCTGCAAATGTGGGCAGTGAGGTGGCAGGGCTTTTGTTCACGCCAGCACGGCTGCAGCATCCTCAGAGTTGTTTTGGCAGGATGAAGCCAAAGCAGGGAGATGAATCCCCCCCTTAGAAACTCGATGTTCTCCTCAGAAACCCTTTTTTGGCAAGATGTAGCCCAAGTAGAGAAATTAACTCCCCACTTAGAAACTCTGTTTCCTCTCAAACTTCTTCTTCTTCTTCTTCTTTCTTTTTTTGCAAGTTGAAATCAAAGCAGAGATGAATGCCTCCCTAATAGACCCTGTTCCCCCTCAGGCTCAGACACTTCTTAGGTGAGACAGAGATAAAGGCCAAGTTGGCAGGCTTGAAACCCCTATTCCTGCCATTCTCCCAGAAACTGTTCTTTTAAAAAGCCTTGTCCTGGCAGCATAGCATTCCTCAAGCGGCTTCCTCCTTTTCCTGTGGAAAAGGGACTTGTCCTGAGGCTGGGCCTGTAGCCCTTGACTGGCTGAGAGACAGCCTTTCCTCAGAAAATCATAGCCCTTTTTTGCACTGTCTTGGAGATTGCTTTTTCCTCAGATAATTTTTTAACAAAAGAGAAGGAAAGTCGCCTGAGAGACTTCCCCTCTTTCTTTCTTTCTTTCTTTGGCAAAACGAAGCTAAAGCAGAGAGGTGAACTCCCCATTGAGAAACTGTTTCCCTCAGAGACTTTTATTTTTTGGCAGATGAAGCCAAAGCAAAGAGATACACTCCACACTTTGAATCCTCCCTTTCCCCTTAGAGAGGGCTTTCCCCTCCTTTTTTGGGCAAGCTGAAGCCAAAGCAGAGAGGTGAGCTTCCCACTGAGAAACTCTTGTCTCCCCTCAGATATATAACATATAATTTGGCAGGGAGTTTCCCCTCAGAGACTTTTATTCCTCTTTGTTGGCAAGGGGAAGCCTAAGCAGCTCCCCACTGAGAAACTCTTGTTCTCCCTCAGAGACTTAGAAAAAAAATTTCCCTCATAAAAATGTCTAAAAAGCTTTCCACGGCAAGAGGGTCCTGTCGCCCCTCACAGCAGTGTCTCTCTCCTCTCTGGGAGGCTTGTATTTTGAGCCAGTTTTCCCTCAGAGCTTTTTTCAGTGGGGAGGTGGCCGTGGGGCTGGGAGCCCCCCAGCTCCTGCCGGTGCCTCAGAGAGGCTGTTCTTTGGGGGGGAGGCCCCGTGGTGGCTGGTGGCTAGCCGCTCCCCCGCCTCCTGAGGCCGCAAGTGTGGCGACCTCCTTGCCGCCTCGGTCGCCGCCTGAGAGAAATGTGTCCTAGTTCAAAAAAGGCGCCTCGCTTCAGCTGCGGGAGGCGGAGCCGGCTGTCAAACGCCCAGCCAATCAGCCCTGCCACCGCTCATCCAGCCAGCCAATCAGGGAAGCGGGCTGGGCTCCCGGGAGAGGGCGGGGGCAGGGTGAGGAACGCGGGAAGCCCGCCAAAACCCCAGAGCCAGGTTTTCGCCTGGGCGCCTCGTGCCCTACAGGCTGCGCATGCTCAGTGCCCTGCCCCGAAGCCTCCGTGCGGTTTCCGAATGCCCGGCCGACCGAGCACCCGAACGTCGGCGGGTAAGGGGCTGCGCATGCCCAGTGGCTGGCCCTGAAGCCAGCCGGCTTTGGGTTTTTGATCGCCGGGCAGCACTCCAGTGTCTTGCAAAGAGGAGCCCGGAACGGGCCTGGCAGTGTGTGTGTGTGTGTTTGTGTGTGTGTGTGTGTGTTTTGCACCCCGTTTTGAGCTTAATGCATTAAAGGGGCATACACACTTAAACCATGAGTGTTGGATTTAAGAGTCCACACCGCCTTGATGGCACTTGATCCGTCAAAAGGCGGGAGAGCAGGTCTTGGGGTCGTAGGGTCTGCCCCGGCTGCATATGAGTGGGAGACTGCATGGAAGATATTCCCCTTAGGAGATGGGAAGAACCTCTCAGCTCCAAGGCCCCTCCCTGGCAGCATCTCCCAAATAGGGCTGAGAGAGAGTCCCGCCTGCAGCCTCGGAGAAGCCGCTGCTGCCAGCCTGGGTCGACAAGACTGAGCGAGATGGGCCCGGGGTCTGACTCGGCACTTCCTCCTTATATTTTTGCCGCACCACTGCCGGCCAGAGTCTTCATGACCGCTTTAAAGTGAGTATGAAAAGACGCCGGAAAGCAAGCGCTAACTGCTACTATGCACTGCAAAAACAGCGCGAGGGAGGTCCCCCCCCTCTAGCTGGAGCACCCAACCATGCAAGGACCGATGGTGGGTTTTAGGGTCTGCTGCTGCTGCTGCTGCTGCGGCTCATTTCGTTGGGGTCGGCAGGAACAGGGCGGTGTGTGTGTGTGTGTGTGTGTGTGTGTGTGTGTGTGTCTTTTAAAGCAGCCTTTTAAACGCGATACTTCCAAGGAGACCCCCACTGTGTGCCCCCCATATAGGAAGCTGCCTTCTACGGAGTCAGGCCCTGGGTCCCTCTCACTCCGGGTCGTCTGCACTGACCCATGGGCCAGGGCGCCTTCCGGGCGGGGCAGGGGGGCAAGCCACCCCCCCCCCACCCGGGCCCCTTGGAGCTCTTTCGACGGGCCCCAGAAGGCGCAGCCAGTGGGGCAGCCAGTGGGGCCAAGAGGCGGCCTTCTTGCCCGGAGAGAGAGAAGGCGGCTCCCTCCATCAGCACCACGGACAGCGCCCGGGGAAGCCCAGCCCTGCCGGCGTCTCTCTTGGATCCTGCCCGAGGCGGCAGCAGCAGTAGCAGACGCTCCTCCCAGTGGCTGCACCCTTCTACATTTCCTGGGTCCCTGTGCCCTCCAACCGGGGCCCGCTGGGGAGTACTTAGGAACATCTGGAGCTGCCACCTACTGAGTCCGACCCTGGGTCCCTCTGGCTCAGGATTGTCTGCACAGACTGGCAGCAGCGGCTTCTCCGAGGCTGCAGGCAGGAGCCTCTCTCAGCCCTATCTGGGGATGCTGCTGCCAGGGAGGGAACTTCGGACCTTCTCCAGGCAAGCAGGCAGGGGCTCCATCCCCTCGGTGGGGGGGGGGATATCTTGTAGTCTCTCATTCGAATGCAAACCAGGATGGATCTTGCTTAGCAAAGGGGACAGTTCGTGGGTGTCCGTGGTGCTTCATCCTGACTAAGCAGTCTGGATGTGGCCCACAAGCCTCCAGTGCTGCCTGAGCACCCGGGAAAGGTCCCAGGGGAGCAGGCGGAGGCTTCTCCTTCAGGGCCACTCCTGCAAAGAGCTGCCTGGTGGCGGGCATCTCTCTTGAATCCTGCCCGAGGCGGCAGCAGCAGTAGCAGGCGCTCCCCTCAGTGGCTGCACCCTTCTACATTTCCTGGGTCCCTGTGCCCTCGATTCGGGGCCCGCTGGGGAGTACTCCGGAACATCTGGAGCTGCCATATACTGAGTCCGACCCTGGGTCCATCCAGCTCAGGCTTGTCTGCACAGCTGCGTCCTGGGGAAGGAGATGGGCAGCCCCACGTCAGTGAGAAGCGCCCAGGTGGAAAAGGCTGAGCCGCCTGGCCCGGTCGTGAACAGGGGCCGCAGAAAGGGGAAAAGCAGATGCTACAGCCCCATCCTCAAAACGGCGGTCCGCTTTACATGGGCTAAAGGAAACTGCCTTATACCAAGTCAGATCACTGGTCCATCTAGCTTACTACTGTCTACACTGCCTGGCAGTGGCTCTCCAGGGCTTGAGACAAATCTTTGCCAGCTGCCAAGGTTGGCATTACCTTTGTATTTGAATAAAGGTGATCCGGTTGACATCGTCCGTATACATGGACTTCCAAGAAGCTTCTGACAAAGTTCCCCACTAAAGGCTCTTGAGTAAACTTAGCAGTCAAGGGATAAGGGGGACAGGTTCACGTGTGGATCGGTAACGGGTTGAAGGACAGGAAACAGAGGGTGGGTATAGAATGGACAGTTCTCTAAAAGGAGGGAAGTCAGAAGTCTTCAGGGATTCCGGCCATTGGTGCATCTAGCTCAGTATTGCCAGCTTTGACTGGCAGCAGCTCTCCAGGGTCTTAGGTTACCTGGGCTTTTGCAAACAAGGCTTTTAGCTTGCATCTCGTCTGGAATGGAGGGGGGGGGTGTTCACATATCGGCCGGATTTACCCCCCAAATCCCTGCGAGCTATCAGGGAGCACTCGGCATAATACTCTTGGCGACCACAGAGCCCTGTGGTTGTCTTTTGGTAGGATACAGGAGAGGTTTACCATTGCCTCCTCCCACACAGTGTGAAAGGATGCCTTTCGGCTGCTGCCCGACATAGGTGTTTCCTAATCTGGGAAACATACCAGCGGGGATTTGAATTTGAACCGGCAACCTCATGCTTGCTAGGCCAGTCATTTCCCGTTACAGTGTAGCCCGATTCATATGCAGGGTAAAACATCCACTTTTTGTGTCTGTTTTGGGGGGCAACTTCGAACTCACAGTAAATCCTGCTGTGTGAAATACGCCCTGGCAGGGTCAGGAATTGAACCTGGGACCTTCGGCATGTTCAGCAGATTCTTTCACTACTTTATAGCAGTTAGAAACAGCTCCTTCTGCCTGGCTTTTCAAGAGAAGTGTATCTACTATTCCAGACCCAAAAGAATAGCAGATGCAAAACTGATAAAATGGTACCTTTTAAAGAGAAGTCAGTAGAGCAAGGCTACACAGGTCTCCACAGATGTTAGACCATTCCCATACTCCCTGACTGTTTGTCACTGTGGCCGGGGATAATGGAAACTGTCATCCAAGAACAGCGGGAGGGCCAAAGTTGTGCAGCCCAGGTGTAGGTTTAAGCTTCACAGGACTTAGAACAACCACCCCATGACTTTTCTCTCTCTCTCTAGCTGAGAGTTGCTTCTGTCTTTCAGTTTTCCGCCCCAGCCATGGAGACGAGAAGCTTCTGTCTGTGAAGCAAGTCCCCCTCCTAATTAAATTATTCCAGCAACTGTGAGGATACTGGCCTTCCCAGCACAGTATTGTCCCCACACCAGCTTACTGGGAAAAGGTCTTGTTGCTGACGAGCAACCATTCCTCAAGATCCCCAATCTTTCCCACCCTCTGCTACCCGAGACCCATTTAAACTGGAGGTGCCAGGAGTTGAACCTGGAATCTTCTGCGTGCAAAGCAGGTGCTCTGTTGACACTTGGACCCAGGAACAGGGAGTGGGATCTAAAAGGTGCTGGTCCCTGGCATTAATGGAGGAACCAGAAACGGAAGAGCGGAGCGCTTATTGTCAGGCACTTCACAGGAACTCAGTTTCTCTCAGGTCAGCCATACGACACGTGCTACTCTTTAACCAACGGGGCCTCCATTTTAAAAACCAGCCCAATTCTTACTGCCCGGTGGTGGGCACCAACGGTCATGTACTGCTCTCTTTGAGCAGCCCCAGGGACTTGTATTTAGGATTGACCACAGGTTTCCGAGGAAGAGGGAAAGATCCTATTCACACCCTATCCGAGAGAGTGGCACTTCAAAATCATAGGGTTCAAGAGACGTTTATCAACGAGATGGGGTGTTTATATGCGATGGGGTGAAATGAAATATTTCAGTGAAGTTCAAAGGAAACGAAGTTGGTACGAGATGGGGTGAAATGAGTATTTTATTACAACCCGTACAAATGCAAAGCGAATAAGGGATGAAACTGCCCATCAGCTGCGCCTTGCAGAGAATCTTTTCGTCATTCTTCGCCTTCTTTCTTCATATTAGTTGCTGTCAAAAATAAGAGCTTCTCCCTCGGATTGCTTTTTAAAGGACCCTTAAGACACACCTGTTTATTCACATTGTTTGGGTGGGAATCCATGGACCAAACTTCTTAGATCTTGAAGCAGAGCAAATATTGGAGATCGGCTCCTTGAACAGGAGACTTCAAAGTCCTCACTTTGGTGCCATTATTATAAGAAAGGAGCACTTACCTTGAAGGCTGCTTCTTCTAGCTGCTCTTGGGGAAGACATCTCGTGTGGGTTGTCATCTCGTGGTCCCAGAGAGGCCGGAGGACTCTGTCAATGAGCTGCCAAGCCTATAAAAGCCTCGGGAGGGATCGCCCCTCCCCGTTCAGTTTGTCCCACTGGAGCCCCAGAGAACAGCCTTTCCCAACTTTTACCCTTTTCCCAACTGGTAATTCCCTTCCTTTTTCTCAAGCCTCCATTTATTATAAGAATGTGTGTTCCCATATGTCATCAGATAAATTGCCACCTTTACTTTACTTTCTTTTAAAATCAGAGTAGTTTATGGCTGCCATGCTCTATCCTACGTTATAGGGCTGGTTTCAGTTTAACTAGACTGCTGAAGGAACTTCATGGTATGCGGAGTGTTTCTTTTATGTTCCTCTTATGTTATGTCTTATGTTATGCTGCATTATGTCATACGATGGCCGGTGGTCAAAACAATAAACTTCTCACTGACTTACACACTTGTCCTCAGGCTTTGAGTTCCAACTAATGTGACACTCTGTAAATGGTTTCATTCTGTGAAAGCATCTTCATTGTTTTGTTTTGTGTTTGTTGTATTAGTGGATTGCGTGCATGTATCAGGCAGTATATAAACATGATGAATAAATATTGCAGAAAGCTTTCATATTTATTTTGAAGCTACAGGGGAGAGGTTGCCAGCACATCACCCTGACCGCAGGACCTCAGCTCCTGCGTCCCTGCCTCAGTGTGTCAGCTACAGGGGAGAGGTTGCCAGCACATCACCCTGACCGCAGGACCTCAGCTCCTGCGTCCCTGCCTCACTGTGTCAGCTACAGGGGAGAGGTTGCCAGCACATCACCCTGACCGCAGGACCTCAGCTCCTGCGTCCCTGCCTCACTGTGTCAGCTACAGGGGAGAGGTTGCCAGCACATCACCCTGACCACAGGACCTCAGCTCCTGCGTCCCTGCCTCACTGTGTCAACTACAGGGGAGAGGTTGCCAGCACATCACCCTGACCGCAGGACCTCAGCTCCTGCGTCCCTGCCTCACTGTGTCAGCTACAGGGGAGAGGTTGCCATCACATCAACCTGACCGCAGGACCTCAGCTCCCGCGTCCCTGCCTCACTGTGTCAGCTACAGGGGAGAGGTTGCCAGCACATCACCCTGACCGCAGGACCTCAGCTCCTGCGTCCCTGCCTCACTGTGTCAGCTACAGGGGAGAGGTTGCCAGCACATCACCCTGACCGCAGGACCTCAGCTCCTGCGTCCCTGCCTCACTGTGTCAGCTACAGGGGAGAGGTTGCCAGCACATCACCCTGACCGCAGGACCTCAGCTCCTGCGTCCCTGCCTCACTGTGTCAGCTACAGGGGAGAGGTTGCCAGCACATCACCCTGACCGCAGGACCTCAGCTCCTGCGTCCCTGCCTCAGTGTGTCAGCTACAGGGGAGAGGTTGCCAGCACATCACCCTGACCGCAGGACCTCAGCTCCTGCGTCCCTGCCTCACTGTGTCAGCTACAGGGGAGAGGTTGCCAGCACATCACCCTGACCGCAGGACCTCAGCTCCTGCGTCCCTGCCTCACTGTGTCAGCTACAGGGGAGAGGTTGCCAGCACATCACCCTGACCGCAGGACCTCAGCTCCTGCGTCCCTGCATTTGTTTAGTAAGATCACTTTTCAATAGGCCTGCACAAAACCCAAGAGGAACATCTGCTAGGGAGACAAATTTAAATAGAGCACTCGAAACTGTATATTCAAGATCTTTATAAGCAAGTAAGAACATCCAAATAGGAGTGAATACAGCCCTCGTTGACATATATATATATTTATTGGTCCCTCCCATCCTTCCCTTTCAGTCTTACCTGCCTCAGTGGCCACTTCGGAGGAGAAAACGTTTCCACATCCACGTTCAGGCATGGAGGTCCTTGAAGAAGGTGCGCCCGTTCAGTTTCTTCAAATTAAATGCAAAGTTAAATGTTCTTATCAGATTTTGCTGATAATGTTCACTCCCCCCCCCTTTTTTTATGTGATCCTGTGACAATCCAGGGCAAATAAATTTGGCGCAAACATTTTGGATACACAGTCTTCTAAGGAAGAGCTCCATCATAGAATGCAATGGCACAGCCAGGATTCCCCCACCCTGTGAGATCATCTTGTAGTACACCTTGAGAGTTCCCTATTGTTGGTCCCTCCCATCCTTCTCTTTCAGCCTTACCTGCCAGAGAGGCCGCTTGGGAGGAGAAAACGTTCCAACATCAATATTCAGGCATGGAGGTCCTTGAAGAAGGTGCGCCAGTTCTGTTTCTTCTTGCCAAACCATTCTTCAGAGGGCAGAATGGAACATGCATGAAGCATGTTCCATTCAAGACAGCCAGGGATGGTGCTGCTTCCCACAGCCATTGAGAAACTACAGAAGCCTGAAGCTCCTAACATGCGTGAAGCATGTTCCTTTCAAGAAAAGCCACCATCTTAGGGATGATGCTGCCTCCCACAGGCACTGAGAAAATACAGAAGCATGAAGCTCCTAACATGCATGAAGCACGTTGCATTCAGGACAGGGGCCATCTGTCAATGGAGCCCTGGTTTGGCTTCTGTCGTGCATTGTTGCTTCCTTTCGTTCTTTCTTCAGATTCTTTTCGTTCTTTCTTGAAATCTGGAGGAAAGGAAGAAAGATTTTGGAGTGGGAATAATCACATCTTTGTTTTGTAAATTTAGCAGGTTGCAAATGATCATTTCTTTATTCAGCCTGTTTCTGTACTACCCCAAACTTATGTCCCGGGGAGATTTACAAGAAAACATCACAAACTAAATGCAAAGTTAAAGGTTCCTATCAGATTTTGTTGATAATGTTCACTTTTTTTTCTTTTTTATATTATCCTGTGACAATTCATGGCAAATAAATTTGGAGCAAATATTTTGGATATACTGTCCTCTAATGAGGAGCTCCATCACAGAATGCAATGGCACAGCAAGGGTCCCCACCACCACCCCCGCCCTGTGAGATCATCTCCTACACCCTGAGAGGTCTCTTTTTGTTGGTCCCAAACTTCTCTTTCAGCCTTACCTGCCAGAGACGCCGCTTGGGAGGAGAAAACGTTCCAACATCAATATTCAGGCATGGAGGTCCTTGAAGAAGGTGTGCCAATTCTGTTTCTTCTTGCCAAACCATTCTTCAGAGGGCAGAATGGAATATGCATGAAGCATGTTCCATTCAAGACAGCCATTGAGAAACTACAGAAGCCTGAAGCTCCTAACATGCATGAAGCATGTTCCTTTCAAGAAAAGCCACCATCTTAGAGATGATGCTGCCTCCCACAGGCACTGAGAAAATACAGAAGCATGAAGCTCCTAACATGCGTGAAGCATGTTGCATTCAGGACAGGGGCCATCTGTCAATGGAGCCCTGGTTTGGCTTCTGTTGTGCATTGTTGCTTCCTTTCGTTCTTTCTTCAGATTCTTTTCGTTCTTTCTTGAAATCTGGAGGAAAGGAAGAAAGATTTTGGAGTGGGAATAATCACATCTTTGTTTTGTAAATTTAGCAGGTTGCAAATGATCATTTCTTTATTCAGCCTGTTTCTGTACTACCCCAAACTTATGTCCAGGGGAGATTTACAAGAAAACATCACAAACTAAATGCAAAGTTAAAGGTTCCTATCAGATTTTGTTAATAATGTTCACTTTTTTCCCCTTTTTTATATTATCCTGTGACAATTCATGGCAAATAAATTTGGAGCAAATATTTTGGATATACTGTCCTCTAATGAGGAGCTCCATCATAGAATGCAATGGCACAGCTAGGGTCTCCCCCCTGCCCCCACCCTGTGAGATCATCTCCTACACCCTGAGAGGTCTCTTTTTGTTGGTCCCAAACTTCTCTTTCAGCCTTACCTGCCAGAGACGCCGCTTGGGAGGAGAAAACGTTCCAACATCAATATTCAGGCATGGAGGTCTTCGAGAAAGGTGTGCCAATTCAGTTTCTTCTTGCCAAACCATTCTTCAGAGGGCAGAATGGAACATGCATGAAGCATGTTCCATTCAAGACAGCCAGGGATGGTGCTGCTTCCCACAGCCATTGAGAAACTACAGAAGCCTGAAGCTCCTAACATGCGTGAAGCATGTTCCTTTCAAGAAAAGCCACCATCTTAGAGATGATGCTGCCTCCCACAGCCATTGAGAAACTACAGAAGCATGAAGCTCCTAACATGCGTGAAGCATGTTCCTTTCAAGAAAAGCCACCATCTTAGAGATGATGCTGCCTCCCACAGCCATTGAGAAACTACAGAAGCATGAAGCTCCTAACATGCGTGAAGCATGTTGCATTCAAGACAGCCATTGGGAAAATACAGAAGCCTGAAGCTCCTAACATGCGTGAAGCATGTTCCTTTCAAGAAAAGCCACCATCTTAGGGATGATGCTGCCTCCCACAGGCACTGAGAAAATACAGAAGCATCAAGCTCCTAACATGCGTGAAGCATGTTCCATTCAGGACAGGGGCCATCTGTCAATGGAGCCATGGTTTGGCTTCTGTCGTGCATTGTTCCTTCCTTTCGTTCTTTCTTCAGATTCTTTTCGTTCTTTCTTGAAATCTGGAGGAAAGGAAGAAAGATTTTGGAGTGGGAATGATCACATCTTTGTTTTGTAAATTTAGCAGGTTGCAAATGATCATTTCTTTATTCAGCCTGTTTCTGTACTACCCCAAACTTATGTCCCGGGGAGATTTACAAGAAAACATCACAAACTAAATGCAAAGTTAAAGGTTCCTATCAGATTTTGTTGATAATGTTCACTTTTTTCCCCTTTTTTATATTATCCTGTGACAATTCATGGCAAATAAATTTGGCGCAAACATTTTGGATACACAGTCTTCTAATGAAGAGCTCCATCACAGAATGTAATGGCACAGCCAGGATTCCCCCACCCTGTGAGATCATCTTGTAGTACACCTTGAGAGTTCCCTATTGTTGGTCCCTCCCATCCTTCTCTTTCAGCCTTACCTGCCAGAGAGGCCGCTTGGGAGGAGAAAATGTTCCAACATCAATATTCAGGCATGGAGGTCCTTGAAGAAGGTGTGCCAGTTCTGTTTCTTCTTGCCAAACCATTCTTCAGAGGGCAGAATGGAACATGCATGAAGCATGTTCCATTCAAGACAGCCAGGGATGGTGCTGCTTCCCACAGCCATTGAGAAACTACAGAAGCCTGAAGCTCCTAACATGCGTGAAGCATGTTCCTTTCAAGAAAAGCCACCATCTGAGAGATGATGCTGCCTCCCACAGGCACTGAGAAAATACAGAAGCATGAAGCTCCTAACATGCGTGAAGCATGTTGCATTCAGGACAGGGGCCATCTGTCAATGGAGCCCTGGTTTGGCTTCTGTCGTGCATTGTTGCTTCCTTTCGTTCTTTCTTCAGATTCTTTTCGTTCTTTCTTGAAATCTGGAGGAAAGGAAGAAAGATTTTGGAGTGGGAATAATCACATCTTTGTTTTGTAAATTTAGCAGGTTGCAAATGATCATTTCTTTATTCAGCCTGTTTCTGTACTACCCCAAACTTATGTCCCGGGGAGATTTACAAGAAAACATCACAAACTAAATGCAAAGTTAAAGGTTCCTATCAGATTTTGTTGATAATGTTCACTTTTTTCCCCTTTTTTATATTATCCTGTGACAATTCATGGCAAATAAATTTGGCGCAAACATTTTGGATACACAGTCTTCTAATGAAGAGCTCCATCACAGAATGTAATGGCACAGCCAGGATTCCCCCACCCTGTGAGATCATCTTGTAGTACACCTTGAGAGTTCCCTATTGTTGGTCCCTCCCATCCTTCTCTTTCAGCCTTACCTGCCAGAGAGGCCGCTTGGGAGGAGAAAATGTTCCAACATCAATATTCAGGCATGGAGGTCCTTGAAGAAGGTGTGCCAGTTCTGTTTCTTCTTGCCAAACCATTCTTCAGAGGGCAGAATGGAACATGCATGAAGCATGTTCCATTCAAGACAGCCAGGGATGGTGCTGCTTCCCACAGCCATTGAGAAACTACAGAAGCCTGAAGCTCCTAACATGCGTGAAGCATGTTCCTTTCAAGAAAAGCCACCATCTGAGAGATGATGCTGCCTCCCACAGGCACTGAGAAAATACAGAAGCATGAAGCTCCTAACATGCGTGAAGCATGTTGCATTCAGGACAGGGGCCATCTGTCAATGGAGCCCTGGTTTGGCTTCTGTCGTGCATTGTTGCTTCCTTTCGTTCTTTCTTCAGATTCTTTTCGTTCTTTCTTGAAATCTGGAGGAAAGGAAGAAAGATTTTGGAGTGGGAATAATCACATCTTTGTTTTGTAAATTTAGCAGGTTGCAAATGATCATTTCTTTATTCAGCCTGTTTCTGTACTACCCCAAACTTATGTCCCGGGGAGATTTACAAGAAAACATCACAAACTAAATGCAAAGTTAAAGGTTCCTATCAGATTTTGTTGATAATGTTCACTTTTTTCCCCTTTTTTATATTATCCTGTGACAATTCATGGCAAATAAATTTGGAGCAAATATTTTGCATATACTGTCCTCTAATGAGGAGCTCCATCATAGAATGCAGTGGCACAGCTAGGGTCCCCCCCACCGCCCCCGCCCTGTGTGATCATCTCCTACACCCTGAGAGGTCTCTTTTTGTTGGTCCCAAACTTCTCTTTCAGCCTTACCTGCCACAGAGGCCACTTGGGAGAAGAAAATGTTCCAACATCAATATTCAGGCATGGAGGTCTTCGAGAAAGGTGTGCCAATTCAGTTTCTTCTTGCCAAACCATTCTTCAGAGGGCAGAATGGAACATGCATGAAGCATGTTCCATTCAAGACAGCCAGGGATGGTGCTGCTTCCCACAGCCATTGAGAAACTACAGAAGCCTGAAGCTCCTAACATGCGTGAAGCATGTTCCATTCAGGACAGCGACCATCTGAGAGATGATGCTGCCTCCCACAGGCACTGAGAAAATACAGAAGCATGAAGCTCCTAACATGCGTGGAGCATGTTGCATTCAGGACAGGGGCCATCTGTCAATGGAGCCCTGGTTTGGCTTCTGTCGTGCATTGTTGCTTCCTTTCGTTCTTTCTTCAGATTCTTTTCGTTCTTTCTTGAAATCTGGAGGAAAGGAAGAAAGATTTTGGAGTGGGAATGATCACATCTTTGTTTTGTAAATTTAGCAGGTTGCAAATGATCATTTCTTTATTCAGCCTGTTTCTATACCACCCCAAACTTACGTCCCGGGGAGATTTACAAGAAAACATCACAAACTAAATGCAAAGTTAAAGGTTCCTATCAGATTTTGTTGATAATGTTCACTTTTTTTCCCTTTTTTATATTATCCTGTGACAATTCATGGCAAATAAATTTGGAGCAAATATTTTGGATATACTGTCCTCTAATGAGGAGCTCCATCATAGAATGCAATGGCACAGCTAGGGTCTCCCCCCTGCCCCCGCCCTGTGAGGTCATCTCCTACACCCTGAGAGGTCTCTTTTTGTTGATCCCAAACTTCTCTTTCAGCCTTACCTGCCACAGAGGCCACTTGGGAAAAGAAAATGTTCCAACATCAATATTCAGGCATGGAGGTCCTTGATGAAGGTGCGCCAGTTCTGTTTCTTCTTGCCAAACCATTCTTCAGAGGGCAGAATGGAACATGCATGAAGCATGTTCCATTCCAGAGAGCCAGGGATGGTGCTGCCTCCCGCAGCCATTGAGAAACTACAGAAGCATGAAGCTCCTAACATGCGTGAAGCATGTTCCTTTCAAGAAAAGCCACCATCTTAGAGATGATGCTGCCTCCCACAGGCATTGGGAAAATACAGAAGCATGAAGCTCCTAACATGCATGAAGCATGTTCCATTCAAGACAGCAAGGGATGGTGCTGCCTCCCGCAGCCATTGAGAAAATACAGAAGCATGAAGCTCCTAACATGCATGAAGCATGTTGCATTCAGGACAGGGACCATCTGAGAGATTATGATGCCTGACAAAGTTGGTGGGAGTATAAAGAAGCCTCGGGCTTCTTTTGGAAATAATTCACAGTGCGTTGTGATTGAGTTATGCAGCCCCTGGTTTGGCATCTGTCGTGCGTCGTTGCTTCCTTTAATTCATTCTTAAGACTCCTTTAGTTCTTTCTTGGAATCTGGAGGAAAGGAGAAAATATTTTGGTGTGTGAATGATCAGATCTTTGCCTTTTAATTTTAGCAGGTTGCTAAGGATTATTTTTTTTATTCAGCCTATTTCTATACTACCCCAGACTCAGGTCCCAGGAGATTTACAATAAAACACCACAGATCAAATGCAAAGTTAAATGTTACAGATTACATATAAGATTTTGTAGGAAACGGACTACAGTTTGTTTTCCATTTGTATATTCATTGTAAACCACCCAGAGTTTTGGGCGGTATAGAAATATTTCAAATACATAAATAAATTAACCTGTGAGAATCCATGGCAAATTTTGAGCAGACATTTTGGTTTTACGTTCTTCAGTCCTCTGATGAAGAGCTTCATCATAGAACACAATCACAAAGCTAAGGACTCCCCCTGCCCGGTCATTAGATCATTTTCTACTCCTGGAGAGTTCTCTTTTTGTTGGTCCTGTCCCTGTCTTTCAGCCTTACCTGCCACAGAGGCCACTTGGCAGGAGAAAGTGTTCCAACATCAATGTTCAGGCATGGAGGTCCTTGCGAATGGTGCGTCAATTCTGTTTCTTCCTTGGGGTCAGAATGAAACACTCATGAAGAGTGTTCCATTCAAGCTAGCCACGCTTTTAGAGATTATGCTGCCAGAAGCCTGAGGCTTCTAACACACATGAAACATGTCCCAATCCATTCAGCCACTATCTTAGAAATTTTATGCTGCCCAACAAAGCTCTTGGGGGGATAAAGAAGCCTGAAGCTTCTACTGACAGTTCCTAGAACAACAGAGTTTTCCCGTATTAGAGCCAGCCCGTCTGTATTTACACAGCCCCTGACCTCATAGTTTTCTGCCACAGCCCTGGTGCCATTGTGCTCAGAAGTCCTGCCCTACGCTGTGCATATTTATGACATTTGTATGCAGAGAGAAAGAACGCTTTAATAGTGGGCAGATTTTTGCTGTAATGCAGAAGACTGTGGCGCCCCAGCCTTCTGAGGACAGGATGAATCTGCTGCGCTTTGCCCTCGGCAGACAAAATGCTGTAAATGTGGGCAGTGAGGTGGCAGGGCTTTTGTTCACGCCAGCACGGCTGCAGCATCCTCAGAGTTGTTTTGGCAGGATGAAGCCAAAGCAGGGAGATGAATCCCCCCCTTAGAAACTCGATGTTCTCCTCAGAAACCCTTTTTTGGCAAGATGTAGCCCAAGTAGAGAAATTAACTCCCCACTTAGAAACTCTGTTTCCTCTCAAACTTCTTCTTCTTCTTCTTTCTTTTTTTGCAAGTTGAAATCAAAGCAGAGATGAATGCCTCCCTAATAGACCCTGTTCCCCCTCAGGCTCAGACACTTCTTAGGTGAGACAGAGGTAAAGGCCAAGTTGGCAGGCTTGAAACCCCTATTCCTGCCATTCTCCCAGAAACTGTTCTTTTAAAAAGCCTTGTCCTGGCAGCATAGCATTCCTCAAGCGGCTTCCTCCTTTTCCTGTGGAAAAGGGACTTGTCCTGAGGCTGGGCTTGTAGCCCTTGACTATCTGAGAGAGACAGCCTTTCCTCAGAAAATCATAGCCCTTTTTTGCACTGTCTTGGAGATTGCCTTTTCCTCAGATAATTTTTTAACAAAAGAGAAGGAAAGTCGCCTGAGAGACTTCCCCTCTTTCTTTCTTTCTTTGGCAAAACGAAGCTAAAGCAGAGAGGTGAACTCCCCACTGAGAAACTGTTTCCCTCAGAGACTTTTATTTTTTGGCAGATGAAGCCAAAGCAAAGAGATACACTCCACACTTTGAATCCTCCCTTTCCCCTTAGAGAGGGCTTTCCCCTCCTTTTTTGGGCAAGCTGAAGCCAAAGCAGAGAGGTGAGCTTCCCACTGAGAAACTCTTGTCTCCCCTCAGATATATAACATATAATTTGG
The DNA here is from genome assembly GCF_027244095.1 of Hemicordylus capensis. Lineage (NCBI taxonomy): Eukaryota > Metazoa > Chordata > Lepidosauria > Squamata > Cordylidae > Hemicordylus > Hemicordylus capensis. Next base: position 13,791,838 of record NC_069668.1, on the reverse strand, counting down.
CAGGGAGTTTCCCCTCAGAGACTTTTATTCCTCTTTGTTGGCAAGGGGAAGCCTAAGCAGCTCCCCACTGAGAAGCTCTTGTTCTCCCTCAGAGACTTAAAAAAAAAAATTTCCCTCATAAAAATGTCTAAAAAGCTTTCCACGGCAAGAGGGTCCTGTCGCCCCTCACAGCAGTGTCTCTCTCCTCTCTGAGAGGCTTGTATTTTGAGCCAGTTTTCCCTCAGAGCTTTTTTCAGTGGGGAGGTGGCCGTGGGGCTGGAACCCCCCCAGCTCCTGCCAGAGAGAGGCTGTTCTTTGGGGGGAGAGGCCTCGTGGTGGCTGGTGGCTGGCCGCTCCCCCGCCTCCTGAGGCCGCAAGTGTGGCGACCTCCTTGCCGCCTCGGTCGCCGCCTGAGAGAAATGTGTCCTAGTTCAAAAAAGGCGCCTCGCTTCAGCTGCGGGAGGCGGAGCCGGCTGTCAAACGCCCAGCCAATCAGCCCTGCCACCGCTCATCCAGCCAGCCAATCAGGGAAGCGGGCTGGGCTCCCGGGAGAGGGCGGGGGCAGGGTGAGGAACGCGGGAAGCCCGCCAAAACCCCAGAGCCAGGTTTTCGCCTGGGCGCCTCGTGCCCTACAGGCTGCGCATGCTCAGTGCCCTGCCCTGAAGCCTCCGTGCGGTTTGCGATCGCCCGGCCGACCGAGCACCCGAACGTCGGCGGGTAAGGGGCTGCGCATGCCCAGTGGCTGGCCCTGAAGCCAGCCGGCTTGGGGTTTTTGATCGCCGGGCAGCACTCCAGTGTCTTGCAAAGAGGAGCCCGGAACGGGCCTGGCAGTGTGTGTGTGTGTGTTTGTGTGTGTGTGTGTGTGTTTTGCACCCCGTTTTGAGCTTAATGCATTAAAGGGGCATACACACTTAAACCATGAGTGTTGGATTTAAGAGTCCACACCGACTTGATGGCACTTGATCCGTCAAAAGGCGGGAGAGCAGGTCTTGGGGTCGTAGGGTCTGCCCCGGCTGCATATGAATGGGAGACTGCATGGAAGATATTCCCCTTAGGAGATGGGAAGAACCTCTCAGCTCCAAGGCCCCTCCCTGGCAGCATCTCCCAAATAGGGCTGAGAGAGAGTCCCGCCTGCAGCCTCGGAGAAGCCGCTGCTGCCAGCCTGGGTCGACAAGACTGAGCGAGATGGGCCCAGGGTCTGACTCGGCACTTCCTCCTTATATGTTTGCCGCACCACTGCCGGCCAGAGTCTTCATGACCGCTTTAAAGTGAGTATGAAAAGACGCCGGAAAGCAAGCGCTAACTGCTACTATGCACTGCAAAAACAGCGCGAGGGAGGTCCCCCCCCTCTAGCTGGAGCACCCAACCATGCAAGGACCGATGGTGGGTTTTAGGGTCTGCTGCTGCTGCTGCTGCTGCTGCGGCTCATTTCGTTGGGGTCGGCAGCAACAGGGCGTTTTGTGTGTGTGTGTGTGTGTGTGTGTGTGTTTTTAAAGCAGCCTTTTAAACGCGATACTTCCAAGGAGACCCCCACTGTGTGCCCCCCACATAGGAAGCTGCCTTCTACGGAGTCAGGCCCTGGGTCCCTCTCACTCCGGGTCGTCTGCACTGACCCATGGGCCAGGGCGCCTTCCGGGCGGGGCAGGGGGGCAAGCCACCCCCCCCCCCCACCCGGGCCCCTTGGAGCTCTTTCGACGGGCCCCAGAAGGAGCAGCCAGTGGGGCAGCCAGTGGGGCCAAGAGGCGGCCTTCTTGCCCGGAGAGAGAGAAGGCGGCTCCCTCCATCAGCACCACGGACAGCGCCCGGGGAAGCCCAGCCCTGCGGGATGCCATGCGCGGGGCGGGGTGTGTGGGTGTGTGTGTTGTGGCGGGGCGTTCCTCCTCCTCCTCCTCCCCCCAGCTGGGAGGCAGCCGGAGGGGGAGAGGGTGGCGGGGCGGTCCATCCTGAGGGGAAGGGATAAAAGCGGGAGGGCGCCCGGCCGCCGCCAGCAGGCCAGGCAGCCGCGCGGAGCGGAGATGGGCAGCAGCAGCGCGGAGCCCGCCGGCCGCCCCCGGAGCGCCCGCCTCCTCTTCCCCGACGGGACGGCCGGCCACTGGAGGGAAGAGCCCGCCGCAGGTGAGGGGTGCTGATGATGGGGAGGAGGCCTCCCGGGACGCAGCGCGCCCACCCAGGAGGGCACTTCCTCGCCCACTCCGCAGGCTTCCTCCTGCCCCCAGGAAGGGGCACAGCTCCGCTTGGGCCGTGGGGAGGGGTGGAGGTCCCTGCCGGACCCCCATGGAGGGAGGGCCCCCCGCGGGCTGCGTGGCGGCTGGCTCTGGGCTCTCCCCCACGTCTGCGAGGCAAGGCAGGGAGGGAGGGCCGGCTGTGCGCGCGCGCATCTTCACAGCCCCACTGCTGCGCCCAGGTCCCAGGACGGAGCGCGGCGGTGGGGCTGGCGGTGGGGCTGCAGCCGCCGCCGCGGGGCCCAGGAAGAGGAAGCGGACCACCTTCAGCCGGGGCCAGCTGAGCGAGCTGGAGCGGGTCTTCGCGGCCCTGCCCTACCCAGACATCGGCACCCGGGAGCGCCTGGCGGAGCTCACGCAGCTGCCGGAAGCCAAGATCCAGGTGAGCCCCGGCCGGGGAGGGTGGAGGGCGGAGGGGCATCTGCTCGGCAGGCAGGTAAGGTGCCCAGTCCTGCGGGTCAAACCCTGCTTGAAGCCCCGGAGAGCAGCTGCCAGTCAGAGCTGACACCGCTGAACCAGAGGGACCCAGGGCCCGACTCAGCAGGCAGCAGCTGTCAGCCCCGCTAGGAGGTTTGGGAAGGGGCAGCAGAGCGCAGCACCTGCCCGGCCTGCAGAAGGTCCCAGGCGGCATCTCCCGGCAGGGCTGGGGGGAAACCCGGGAGTCTGAAAGTTTGGGGAAGAGACGCTGCCAGTCAGTGTAGGCAATCCCGAATACTAGACTGACCAAGGGGTCTGACTCAGGAGAAGTCAGCTCCCAGGGTCTCTACGTTTTAAGGGCCGACATTTCCCAGAGAGGGACCATCACGCAATGGTCCTTGTCTGGGGAAGACCCGTGCCTGGAACCTTGGAGAGCTGCTGCCTGTCAGAGCAGACAATCCTTAGCTAGAGGGACCCAGGGCCTGACTCAGCAGGCAGCCGCTTCCTCTGTTCCTAAATGGGTAGGGCAAGGCGTAAAATGCCCCCTAGGGGATGGGGCCAGAGCCAGATGGGCCTGCCGGGCCCGGCTCTGGGGCAATGCTCTGACTGCCCTCTTCCCTGCCCCAGGTCTGGTTCCAGAACCGCCGTGCCCGGAGGATCAAGAGCAGCCCCTCCACCACGCAGCGACCCGGCTGCCGCAAAGCCCGTCGGGGCGGCTCTCCCCAGCCCGGGAGGCCTCCGGTGCTGATCCCCCCTCCACCGTCCGGCGGCGCCAGCAGCAGCGCCTCCCTTTTCCTCAGCTGGGAGGAGGTGCCGGGGCCGCCCCAGCACTGGACCGGAGGCAGCTCTGTGCCCGAGGAGGAGGAGGAGGAGGAGGAAGAGGCCTCCGTGGCCTGGAGGGCCCTCTCCGGCTGCTGCTGCTGCTGCTGCTGGGACGGCTTCCCTGCACCCACCACCTCCCTGGGCTCCATCTCGGAACTGATCTACAGCGCGGCTTTGGTGGCTAACCTTGGGGAACTCTAGAGGCAGCGAAGGCCCTGCAGGCGGGCGTCCCCCCTTGCCTGCACCTGATGGGGACGCAGCCCCGTGGAGGAGCCTCCGCTTTGCCTGCAGAAGGTGTTCCCCCCCGACCCCCCCACCCCCCCCCCGTTCAATCCCTGGCAGCATCTCCAAGCAGGGCTGGGAAAGACTCCTGCCTGAAGACTTGGGCTGCTGCCCGTCAGAGTAGACACGACTGAGACAGACGGAGCAAGAGTCTGACTCAGCAGGAAACAGCTTCCACGGGTATTCTTCAAGTAGCTTTTAGGACCCAGCCATCACTGGGCGGCAGAGCCTCCGCTCAACCCTGGCGGCATCTCCAGGCACTCAGCCGGGAAAGACCCCTGAGCCGGAAATCTTGGGAGAGTTGCGGCCAAGTCAGTGCAGGCGATCCGGGGCGAGATGGCCCGAGGGTCTAAGTCAGCAGACGGACGTCTCCTGCTCGGAGACCAAAGATTAAAACTGCAACCCCCTGCCTCAAACTCACCTTGTCGAATTAATCTGCGGGCCTTTCCCCTGCACCCCCTCCCTCCCCTTGTAACTTCAATAAAAGATTTGTGATGCCCTCACAAGCTTAGCCTGATCACTTTCATTTCTGGGAAGCGCTGAGAGCCGGGAAGGTCTACAGGCCTCTCCAGCACCATGGCAGGCGGGAGGGGGGAGCCGATAGCCCACAATCACTGGTAATGCCCCCTAATCTGCCCGAAAAAATACCTTAATCTCTGGGTGGATCTGCGGATGATTGCGCTACATCACCTAATCCCGGTGATGGCCAGGTTCTCCCAGCTGGATTTGCATGTAGCGACAATATTAATATCGGTGAGGGCTTAGCGGACATCAGAACATTAATCAGCCCTGGGGAGAGCCCTGGAACGGTGCCCACGGCTAAACCCCTCCCAGGCAAAGGGACGGAATAGTTCTATAACCCCCAAACCGCGTAGTCTCACTGTTCAGGCTTCCTGCTCGCACCAGAGGCAGGCCAGCAACGTGATAATCCTTGGCTGCAGCTTCAGAAGGGACATCTACGGTTGCCTGCGGCTCGGCTGGCGGCCACTCAGGGACGGGCCTTCTCCGTTGCGGCCCCTGGGCTGTGGAAGGGGCTCCCTAGTGAAATAAGAGCCTCCCCATCTCTGACAGCTTTTTAAAAGGCACCGGAGACACATTTATCCCCCCAGGCTTTTAATTAGATTGAGGATGCTTTAAACGTTGAATGCTGGTTGTAAATGATTTGAACGTCAATGTTTTTAATATTGAAATGATTTCAATGGTAAACCGCCCAGAGACGCAAGTTTTGGGAGGCCTGGAAATATGTGAGATAAGGAGCGTGCCTTTGAACCCAGAGCACCCCCGTGGCTAGGTGGGCCCTCCAGGCGGAGAAGACGCCTGCTCAGCCCACTTGGGCTGAACTTGCATCTTGCACTCGCTTGACTGTGGCTGGCGATGATGGGAGTTGTAGTCCAAGCACAGCTGGGAGAGGGGCCTGGGGCAGGCAGGTTTGGCCCTCCCGCTGTTGCTGAACTACAACTCCCATCATTCCCAGCCACAATTCAGTCAAGTTCAGCAACGGCAGGAGGGCCCAAGCGGGCCTACCCTCTGGTACAGGCAATACTGAGATGGGGGCGGGTGGGGAAGGACCCGACTCAGTAGAAGGCAGCTTCCTAGGAGAGCTGGAGGAGGAGGAGGAGGAGGCAGGCGCCCCGCGCCGCTGGCACCAGCAAGACACCCGAGAAACCCAACGTTCCAGCCCGTCCCCCCCGGACTGAAGCCACACTCAGGGACGGCTTTGGGCAAGGTCGTTTATTGCAGACGGTAGAAGTCCATCCCTAGAGAGGAGGAGGCGGCGGCGGGTGGGTGGGGGGGCAAATGGACCCAGCCCCAACGCAAGGAAAAGGACGCTCCCCTCCCGCCAGAGCTCAAGGACTTCCCCCCCCCCCCCGCCGCCGGAGAGGGAGTCGGCTGCTCCAGGGGATGGACGGGCTCTCGTGGGTGGGAGGAGCAGCCAGCCAGGCCCCGCCCTGTGGTGGGCCCTCTCTGGAGACACACACAGGGCGGCAGCATCACAGGAAGAGGTAGGGAAGGCTCCCTGTGCTGGCCCTGATCCCGGAGGTGGTGAAGCACAACTCCCATCACCCCCTGCCAAAGGCCACTGCAGCGGAGGATGCTGGGAGTGGAAGTCAACAGCAGGGAACAAGGTGGCCACGCCACATCATGCGCCCAGCACCCTTCCGAGGGTGGAGGAGAAGCACGTCCCCCGCCCTCCGAAACAGGCCAGCACACAATGGCTTCCCCCCCTCCCTCCCTCAATTAGGGCCAATTCTCACAGCTTGGCAGCTGGCTGGACGCTTCTCCCAACCCCTCTGCAGTGTCACCGCTAGAATAGCCCAGCTAGGAGGGACGCGAGCACACACACACACACACACACACACACCCGTCCAAGAAAAGTGCGGCTTCCAGCAACAAGTCCGGGCTTCTGATGCGCCGCCCCGAGTCCCCCCTCCCACTCCGCAGAGCGTTCCGAAGGATGGAACGGATCCACCCAAGGGAAAGGAGAAAAGAGCATCCCGAGAGGCAAGGCGGGGTTGGGGGAGAAGCGGAAGGAGCCGTCTCGGCCTGCTGCGGTTGGTTTGCCTATGGCCAGCATCCGTGGGTGGCGGGGGTGTGTGTGTGTGTGTGTCAGAGGGGGGCCCCCTTCGTCCTCGGTGCTTACTACGATTCACAGATTGCCTGCTCGCTTGCCGCAGCTCTTTGGCTCTCTGATCAGCAGCAGCAGCAGCAGGAGGAGGAGGGCGAGCGGAGAAACCGGTCCAGAAAGAGCTCTGGCAGTCCAGCTGGGAGAAGCCCCCTGGCTACAGCTCCCCGAGTTCCCCTTCGAGAGTCCGCACCATCACGTACAGTTCCGCCAAACCGACCACAGAGGCCACGATCACAGCCGACAGCACCCGCTGGAGGGAGGCAGGGAGGGAAGGGAGTCAGTTTTATCTCCTGGGTGGCTCCCGGGTGACTTGGGCTCAAAGCCTGCCGGGACGCCCGGTTCCCCTTCGGCCCTGGTGGGATAGCTGGGTCTGCGCCCTTGCTTCTGGCTGACAGGCAGAGCGAGGACGCAGCAGGGCAGCGAGAGGAGGGGGCCCCACAGAACCTCCCCACCCGTGCGGTGGGGAAGGGGCAGTTGAAGACACCCTTCCCTTCCCCAGCAAAGAAGGGAGGCCTCCGCCTGAAACCCTGGAGAATCCACTGCCAGTGCAGGCAATACCAAGCCATAGGCAGACCAGTGGCCTGTCTCGGTAGAAGGGAGCTTCCTAGGCCTACGTTTACTTGGGGACGGGGCCATCGCTCAGAGTTAAGAGTGTCTTCTCTGCACGCAGAACGTCCCAGGTTCAATCCCCAGCAGCACCATCTCCGGGTAGAGCTAGAAAGACCCCTGCCTGAGCTGCTGCCAGTCAGTGTAGACAATACTGAGCTAGATGGACCAAGGGCCAGAATTGGTACAAGGCCTCTTCTTCTTCTTCTTCTTCTTATTATTATTATTACATTTATATCCCGCTCTTCCTCCAAGGAGCCCAGAGCGGTGTGCTACATACTTGAGTTTCTCTTTCACAACAACCCTGTGAAGTAGGTTAGGCTGAGAGAGAAGTGACTGGCCCAGAGTCACCCAGCAAGGATCATGGCTGAAGGGGGATTTGAACTCGGGTCTCCCCGGTCCTAGTCCAGCACTCTAACCACCACACCACGCTGGCTCTCTTAGGTTCTTAGGTTCCTGCACATGTCAACCACTGTTCCTAGTATAAACGTGAGCAATACAGTCTCAGGTTTTCTTTATCTACATCCGCTGCTCTTTCGTTTCTGCTAACTTTTAACGGCTGATGAATTACAGACGTTTCAAGACTCACTGTCAGAAAAAAACAACAGGCAGAGCACCAGACCTGCCCCGCTGCCACTCACCGCGGCCATTTCGGTGAAGACGTACTGGCTGCCCAGGTAGGTGCAGGCAAACGTGGCTGCTACAGTGACAATGAAGTTGAGTATCGTGACGACCAGGGCTTTCGAGGACCTGACTGGAGAAGGGAGACAGGCTGTAGGACGCTGGGCCCAGAGGTGGCATTCGCTGTGACCCTGCCAGGGAAATCCTTCACACTGAAGTCCTAAGAAAGCAACCCCACTTTCTAAAAGGAGCTTTGTCAACAACAACTGTTCCGCCTTCTGCCTGTGCTGCAGCTACCTCCTGCTACACAAGAGAGCCTCCGTTTTTGCGGGGGTTCTGTTCTCTGCCACTACCGCAGATACAGGAACCATGAATACCAAATAAATGGGGCAGTGGAAATCCGTGGGTTAGGGTTAAGTTCCAGGCTACTGTCCTGTCCACTGTGACTGGGGAGGATGGGAGCCGTAGGCTAGCAACAGCTGGAGGGCCACAACCTGACACCCCTGGCCTTGGCGGTGAGAAGCAGAAGGCTACAGACCCGTGAGGCCTCTGGTTCAGTCCCTGGAGGCAGCATCTCCAGGGAAAGCCTCCTGCCCGAAACCCTGGAGAACTGCTGCATATGTGTCGGAGTTTTAATTCACCAAATGCTGCTATTTGAATGAGGGAGGAAAAAGAAACCGCCTCTCTGAAAATATGCCGCTGTTTTGCACCTGTCCTTCTTAGCCTACGCCCTGCAAGTATCTGACTGCCCAGGTGTGATGACAGGAACGTACCTTGCCTTCCCATAACAGCCAGAGTGCCAAATCGATTCCCCTCCTAGAAAGAAAAAGGAGAATTTAATCGTTTCTGACAGTTCACCATGTTCTGCTTGACAATCCAGTTAACTTCAGGACCAAGATGCCATCCTGTCTTACCAACTATAGCACAGAAACAGATGCCCATGTTTCCACAGCCCTCCCTGGAGATACCGGAGATTGACCCTGGGACCTTCTGCGTGCAAGCATGCAGATGCTCTTCCACTGAGCTATGGCCCATCCCCAAACATCTAGTCACCAACCCCAACGCAAGCAAGGCAGACCCTGCTTAGCAAAGGGGGCATTTCACGCTTACTAACCCAAAACCAGCTTTCCTCCCCTCTGACCTGGCAGTTGATGTTTCTCGTCATCCGCTTGTACTCCTCATTGGCTAACTGAGCCTTTATCTTCTCCAGCCGGGCCACTAACTCTGGATTCTGAAACAGATACAAAAAGATAAAATGAAACTAGGAGGACTTTGGTTTGATTCTGAATATTTTTCTGGGCTTGCAAAGGGACATGCTTCATTGGGAATCAGTACATTCAGGGACTGAACTCACTCTTTCAAGCAAGGCTTTTTACACTGCAGAAATTGCCAAGTTATCTGCCACTCCATACATTCATTTGCAGAAACTTTTGTAAATACAAAGCAATGCTTGATACAAACCCTGGGAGGCTTCCTCGCTTCAGGAAGGAAGATTTCACTATCTTCCAGCAGCTCATGAAGAAATTCTTGAGAACCTAAGAGCAGGGGAAGGAAAAGAGCTTCAGTACAACTTCTGGCTCAAAGAAGTCAAAGAACCAGGGACAGAATATGCTAATGATCAAAAAGGAAAGAACGCAACACACAAATTGAAGTTTGAGAATGGAATAAGAAGGTGAGGATACATTATGCATAACAAGCACAGAACAGCAACTGGGGGTGAGATAAAATAAGGAGAAATGCAACTGAAGAACTATTGAAAGCCACCAATAAACTGTTAATATGGTGCCACTGGAATCGGAATTGAGCAAAAGGATGCAGGATGAAGTCTGCTCCATTTGCAACCGTGGAGGGACACATCATTTTGAGCGCTTTTGTTTGCAAAGCTTGTTTAACAATAAGAACAAGTTGAAGAGCAGCTGAACTTGAAAGCATACCTGTAACCTAGACAGTGCCATCAACACTTCTGGTCCTTTACAGCAAGGATTCTCAAGGTTGGGCCCTCAGATGTTTCTGGACTTCAAATCCCATAATCCCCAGCCCCAGTGGCCTTTGGCTGGGGATTATGGGAGCTGAAGTCCAATAACATCTGGGGACCCAACACTGAGAATCCCTGCTTTACAGGGCTGCGTAAGTAGAAGTGCCTCGTCTACATTCACTGGGGGCAGCGGCGGCTTTCCACCGGGGCCCCTCCCAGCCCTACCTGGAGGGAGTGCTGAGGCCTGAGCCTAGCGTCCTCTGCCGACCAAGCAAACGCTGAGAATGCAGAGGAGTCGTCCCCAGATAATATAGGGGAGCAGGCTGGATCCTTCCTGGCCAGCCAAGGGGGTAGCTGGGGGAGAAGGGGGCCGTGTGCACCCCTCTCTGGCGGCCCCGCCTCGGAGTGGGGGAGATAATGAAGGAAATAGAAAATGGGGAGGGGTGGAGCTGGGGGGGGCCCTCCTCGGGCCGGAGCCCTTTCGTTCAGTTACAGCCACAGCCCCGCTTCCTACGCGCCTCTCTTGGGTGCCGGAGTGAGGGAAATGGCTGCTCCTGACTCCTGCCAGGCTTTAGAGCAGTAAGTCTCAAACTTGGGTGTTCTTGGACTCCAACTCCCATAATCCCCAACCAAAGGCCGCTGAGGCTGGGGATTATGGGAGTTGGAGTCCAAGAAAACCTGAGGACCCAAGTTTGAGACTCACTGCTTTAGAGTCTGCCCCCCCCCGCCCCCATATGTTCTTTCTCAAGGCCCCACCAGCCGGGCTGGGCGAGGGAGCCGAGGCGGAGGGAGGCGCTGCTGCAGCGGCCTGCCGGGGTTCCGCTTACCGGCCTCGCGCCGGGCTTGGTGGAGCCTCCGGAGGAGGGCGAAGGAGAGGCGGGGGTCCTCCCCGGCCAGGGCCGCCTCCAGCTCGGCCTGCAGCTCCGGCGGGAGCCGCCCGGCCTCGGAGCGGGCCGCAGCGCGGCGGAACGGCGCCCCGACGCGGAGGGAGGCCGCCATCTTGGGGCAGCCGGCGCGGGTCACGTGACGGCGCGGGGGGCCGGGCTTCCCGCCATAGAGCTAAGAAGGCGCTAGAGATCAAGACAGGGGCTGGAGTCCCGAGGTCCCCCCCCCACCCACCCTCCGGCGCTCCAGAGGCGGCGGCTGGACTCCAACTCCCATCACTGCCAGCCCAGCAGCCGCAACGGCGGCTACTACGGAGGATGGGAGGTGTGGTCCATCCAGACCCGGAGCACCGCAGAGGGGGGGAATCCCTCCGGCTCCGGGCTCGGCTCGCCCGCGGGGGCGGAACTACAACTCCCGTCTGGCCCCGCCGCAGTGTCCCTGGGGCCGGGCATGATGGGAGCGGTAGTTCAACGCCAGGCGGCCTACTCCCGGACCAGGAAGCAGCCTGCTGGGGTGGACACTCATTCCCCGGCCGCGCTGGGGAAGGAGACTGGCGGGCCGCGCAGGAAAGAACGACACCGGGCCGCGCTGCGGCGAGGGGGAGGCGCGCTTCTTCCGTCACTTCCGGCGCGCGGGGGGGGAAAGGGCAGAAGTGCGGCTGTCCCGTGCCAAGCCGGAAGTCCCGCCCCCGAGCCGTGGGCTCTCGCGCCTGCCTGGGAGACCAGCCTGGTGCGCTGGTTGGACTGAGCGGCCGCGCGGGGCTTGCTGGGACGCGGCGGCGCGCGGGGCATTGTGGGGGGCCGCGGTGGGCCTGGCTGAACCCCTCCGTGGCGGAATGGCGGCGGCGGCGGCGGCGGCGCGAGGCCGGCAATTGGCGTTGGCGGCGCTGAGCCGGGCCAGGGCCTCGGCCTCCCTGCCGTGGGGCGGGCGGGAGCGGGGCGCGGCCGGAGGGGTGGCCTGGCTGAGGCTGGGTCCGCCGGGTCCGCCCCCGAGACGGCTCTTTTCCTCGCGGTGAGGGTCCCGTGGGGCGGGGAACGGGGGGGGGGGGGGTGGGCGCTTGGGCTGCCGGTCTATCAGCCAGGCAAAATATGGTGCTTCTCCAGCTGCGCGGGTACCTTGCACATCAAGAGCTTTTCTCACTCGTCAGGCATCACTTTTCACTCGTCACAGACTAGTAGGCTAGTGGATTTCTGCAGCCCTGTTGATGTAGTAGCAGCAGAAGAGGGGCAAGCTGGGTCCTCCTGCAGGACGTGTGGAAACTGTAGCTCCCATCTTCCTTGTCTGTGGGCCAGGGTGGCTGGGGAAGAGGGGAGTTGTAGTTCAAAAGCAGCTGGAGTGATTGGTTGATTCTCTTCTTAGCGGAACCACAAAAGCTTTGCAGCCTCCCTTGCCTGTATGTTTTTAAAGTGGTGCTCCTTGTGGAGAGGGGACCGTCTCCTCATTCCTCCTGCAATGTTTAAAATAAAACCTGTGTGTTATCACTGCTGTTTGGCCAAAGAGGCATCTTTCAAAGTGGTGGGTCATAGGAATAGAGAGAGCTGCCATGTATTGAGTCAGACCTTTGGTCCATCTAGCTCAGGATTGTCTACCCAGGCTGGCAGCGGCTTCTCCAAGGTTGCAGGCAGGGGAGGGGGTCTCTCTCAGCCCTATCTTGGAGATGCTGCCAGGGAGGGAACTTGGGACCACCTGCATGCAAGCAGGCAGGTGCTCTTCCCAGAACGGCCCCATTCCCTCAGGGGGATTTCTTCCAGTGCTCACAGAGGTAGCCTCCTATTCAAATGCAACCAGGGCAGACCAAATGCAACCAGGCCACCCCCAATTTAGCCTCTTGTCCCCACTGGCTGATATACTGGGTGATCTAACATCATTCTGCTCTTTGTATCCCCATCCTAGGAACCGTCCTGAAGGTAAAGTGTTGGAGACAGTGGGCGTCTTCGAAGTGCCAAAGCAGCATGGCAAATACGAGACAGGGCAGGTGAGTTGTGGTGTGTTTTGCAGCTGGGGGAGACATTGGTGGGTTGTTGCTGGGGGGGTGTCATATGCTCCCTCCAGACTGAGAGGCAGGATGCCTCGGAATCCCAGTTGGATTTAGGGGAGCCACAGCAGGAGAGAGAGGGGGCCTGCCTTCCTCTCCTGCTTGGGGGCTTCCCAGAGGGGGCATCTGGGGGGGGGGCACTGTAGGGAACAGGGTGCTGGACTCCGTAGTCCTCCTTGAGAGGCCTGATCCAGCAGCAGGGCTGCTCCTTCGTTCTTCTGGAGGCTCTTAGGCTCTAGACTAAACTTGCAGCCGTGAGCCGAAGCAGAGCTGCCTTCCTCCTCCTCCCCCCGCAAAGTCCATCGCCATTTTCCCCTCACTGTGGAGTTGGAGCATGTTTTGCTTTGTGTTTTATTTCCCTTCCACTGACTTGCTCTGGCCTCCTCCTCCTTCTCCTCCCCTCCTCTTTCAGTTATTTCTCCACAGCGTCTTTGGGTACCGGGGCATCGTCCTCTTTCCTTGGCAAGCCAGACTGTACGACCGAGACGTTGCTTCTCCCGTGCCTGAAAAGTAAGCCTCTGCTCAGAAACAGCCAGGAGACTGGGAGGTGGTCGCTCTTCTTTCGAGCGCAGGGGACCTTTCCGTGGCTCCAGATGGGAGAGTCTTAAGGCCCTGTGAAGCAGATGGCGCGTGCTTGCTGACTGGTGGAACTGGGGAGAATTCAGGGCAAGTAACAGAGGAGCAGGCATCTACCAACCCACTGGCCAGCGGCCATGCCCCCAGCCCTCGGGTGAGCAGGACACCCAGCACCACCCGGATCTCCTCCCCCCGCAGAGGTCTCCTTTCCGCTGCCATTTCTGAGCAGGTTCAGAAGGGGCAGGCATTCTTCCGCAGCCGTTGCAGACCAGGGCTCCCACTGCGGCCCAGACCAGGCCTCTCCCTTCAGCCTTCTGCCTGTGTGCCAGGAAACAATCAGAGCAGATGGAGGACAACCACAAATCATGGCTGACTGGTGGGCTCACTCTGTGTGTGCCTCTTTCCCAGCCGCTCTCTGCATGCAACTATCAGCACACTGGGAAGCCAATCTTGGCAGCCGTCAGGATGCCTGGAAACTTGCTTTTCCAATGAAAGGCTCGTCTCTCCGGAAACTGAATGCTGGGCCTATGAGATAAACTGGGCATAACCTGTTCAGCATGAGAAAGTGATCTGGCAGAGATAGCCGCAGGGTGGGTTAGGAGGAGAGCTTCTGAAAGGTGTTTCTCTTGGCCCAGGGGTGAGAATGCAGCCAGCCACGGATCCAAAGAGGTGAAGGGCAAGACACACACGTACTACCAGGTGCTAATAGATGCTCGTGACTGTCCACATATAGTAAGTGTTCCAGTCTTCCTCTTGCCTGGGGGGCGTTGCTGGGAGTGGGGAAGAGTGCCAGGATATGCAGGAGCCCTCCCCTCCTCCTCCTCCTCCTCCCGTTAGTCTCTTTGCTGCTTGTGTTCGGATTGACTTGTGGATCCATTTTCAAAATTCAGCCCAGCAGTGTGGTGGAGACGGAACACTGGAGGGAAGCTAAAGAGAAAATGCTGGCGGCCGTGAGTCTGACATGGGATACTGTTTTGTGCTCCTCAAGTGCTTCTTCTCCTCCCTCAGTCGCAGAGATCGCAGACAGAAGCCGTGACTTTCTTAGCCAACCATGACGACAGCAGAGCCCTCTATGCAATCCCAGGTGAGGCCTGGGGCCTGTCTCTCTCTCTCTCTCTCGGGTCCTGGTGTCTCTAGCCGGCCCCTCCCTGCTGGACTGCCATGTTCCTGCCAGTGTGGATGGTCTGTGTATGCGCTTGACTTAAGACTCTTTCCCAGGGCTTGACTACGTCAGCCACGAAGACATCCTGCCGTATACATCCACTGACCAGGTGCCCATCCAGCATGAGCTGTTTGAACGGTTTCTCATGTACGATCAGACGAAAGGTAATCCGGGGCTTTGGGGAAGGCCCGTCAGAGCTGTGTTGTAAACAATGGCGTCGAAAGGCAGGATGGCTGGAACGGGGCTGGGGGGGGGGGTATGTGTGTCACTGTTGATGTGCCCCCTTTGTGGCAGGCAGGCGGGCGGCCATGGAGGAGGAGGTCACTGCTCCTGCCAAGTGAGAGCAAAGGAACGCTGCCTTCTGCGGAGCCCGGCCCCGACTCGGAGAGCCTGCTGGGCCGGGAAAGAGGGCTGGTGCTGTCCTCCGTGGGAGCAGGGGTGCGCCTGGGTGGCAGCTGAACGCCCCCTCTGCTGAAAGCGCCTCCCTGGGACTTCTGTTTCCAGTTCCTCCCTTTGTGGCAAGGGACACCCTGTGTGCCTGGCAGGAGAAGAACCACCCCTGGCTGGAGCTCTCCGATGTGCACCGAGAAACCACCGACAACATCCGGGTGACCGTCATCCCCTTCTACATGGGCATGCGGGTAGGTGCGGGAAGCCGGCCGCGAAGCTGCTTCTCTCCTGACCACTCCCTGCCTGGCTAGAACACGGGGAGTTGACAGACGGAGTCGGCGCTCTGGTCCGTGTCTCCCCCCCCCCCCCAACTCAGTCTTGGGACGAGACTTTGCTGCCTGAGCCACCTAGCTCAGGACTGGGGGCGATACTCTGATCAGGCCACGGTCACTTCACAGGCAGGGAGGCTCTTGTTGCCCGATCACCGCTCAAACCGCCTGTTGGGCCTGGCCGCTGGTCCTCCTTCATTCATGCTCACTCGCCTTCATGTTAATGCCCCTCGTAACACCCGGCTGTATCGGCACGGGGTCAGACACGGTCTCGGAGGACTCCTTGGGGACAGGTCTGCTGGGTGACAGGTCATTGTGGCCGACCTCTGAGGACTGCTGGCCTGAGCCGGTGACCTGACTGTCCTCCCTTCTCTCTCTCTCTCTCAACAGGAAGCCCAGAATTCCCATGTCTACTGGGTGAGTGCTTGGCTGGGGGGTACTTCTGTGCCGACAGGGGCCTGAGGAGGGGAGTCCCAAGGGTCCCTGGCCCTGCCGCCGAGAAGCCTTGGCCCGCTCTGCCCTTGGCTTGCGCTCCGCTGCTGCATCTCTCCTCCTCGTAGGGACTGAGGGAGCCGCCGTCTGTCTCGTCTTCCCAGACTGGCAGCCCTCCTCTCTTGGAGATGCTGCCACCAGGGAGCTGGGTGCTCTTCCCAGAGCAGCTCCCTCCCCTGAGGGGGAAGATCTGACAGTGCTGCTCACATTTCCCGTCTCCTCCCATTCAAATGCAACCGGGGGGGACCCTGCTCAGCTGAGGGGACCAGTCCTGCTTTGAACCACCAGCCCAGCTCTCCTCCTCCTCCTCTTTCTCTTCCGTGCAGTGGCGTTACTGTGTCCGCTTGGAGAACCTCGACCACGAAGTCGTGCAGCTCCGAGAGCGGCACTGGCGGATCTTCAGCTTGTCCGGCACCCTGGAGACGGTCCGTGGCCGGGGAGTCGTGGGCCGCGTAAGTGGAAAGGGGCCTCCGCTGGTCCCAGGCAGGGAGCCGGTTGGGGGCTGGGGTGGCCCCACAGGCTCCTGTGCTCTGACCTGCACACGTGTGGGTCTTCCGCACCCAGAGCAGCTTGAGTTCACCTTCCAGGGGGCTGAGCTGGGGAGCCAGGGAGGGCGACTCTCTCATGGGGCAGCCGCGTGGGGGACACGGCGGATGTCAGTCCATCCGCATTCATCCGTTTCCTTTACTGGGGTCCAAGACCCGGACAAGAAACGAAACATACACTAGAACCAGCCAGACTGTTTTTTGACAAAAGTTCTGAAAGCGCGTTACATAGAAAAACAGGAATGACTAAAGAAGGCTCTAGTCTCCACAGGGCTCACAGTCTAAAAAGAAACCTAAGGTAGACACCAGCAACAGCCACCACTGGAGGGATGCTGTGCTGGGGCTGGAGAGGGCCAGTTGCTCTGCCCCTGCGAAACACAAGGGGACCACCCTGTTTAAAAGGTGCCTCAGTCAGCAGGGGTCTGCGTCTTTCCCAGCCCTGGGAAGCCCACCGTAGACTCTGACCGTACGCTCCCTCCCACCGCCGCACAAGATCTCGCTGCGTCTGCCTCTGCAGTTACGAAGCGGGCGGGACTGACCCCCACGCCTTTCCTCTCCGCAGGAGCCGGTCTTGTCCAAAGAGCAGCCCGCCTTCCAGTACAGCAGCCACGTCTCGCTACAAGCCTCCAGCGGCCATATGTGGTAAGGGGCTGGCGGGCCCCGCGTCCCCCCGAGCCTGGGACCAGAGGACTGCCTTGGGGCCAAGGTCCAGCCCCTGGTGGCGGCGGCAGCTTCTCCAGGCAGGGCTGGGGCCCGAAGCCCTGGAGAGCCTCCGCCAGTTGGTGTGGACCGTCCTGAGCTCCCAAGGCTCTCCCTGCTCCTAGGCCCTTTTCACTTCGCTTCTTTTTATGCTTGCAAAAGAGGGCCCCTTCTGACTTGCCTCTTCACCCCGAGCTGGAATATAACGGCCCTCGTGACCTTCTCTGGGCAACGCCAAGACGCAGAGATCCTCTCGGACAACCTCTGGGAGTGAAGAGTGGCCTGCCCCTGCTGTTGGCTCACCCCTCCCTCTGACCTCTGCTTCCCCCCCCTTAGGGGCACTTTCCGCTTTGAGCGGCCCGATGGCTCCCACTTCGACGTCCGGATCCCACCCTTCTCTCTGGAGAGCAATAAGGACGAGAAGACGCCCCCTTCCGGTCTCCACTGGTAGAGCCGCCCTCGGGACAGGAGCCCTGCTCCCCAGACCTCCACGGCCCGCTTCTTCCCTCCAGGGCTGGGACTGGAGCTCTTTAGAACAAAAAGCAAAAAAAACCAACCCCCCCCCAAACCCCACATTTGGAACCCTCTCCTTTTAACCGTGGTTAAAAACGGGTCTTTGTTTTGGGACTCCTCAACCTGGCTTGTGGCGACTGCTTGGCGTCCGTCGTTGCTTCCCCTGCGTGGCTCCTCCTTGAGCCAGAGCCAGGGCGCCTCGAACAAAGATGCTGGCTGTGCATGGGGCCCGGAAAGGGAGGGGGCTCCGTCAGGCATGGTGTGGACCCTTTTAAATGTGAATCCCCCCCACCCACCCGCCCCGAATAAACAGGCCCTCCTCACCTGCAGCTCAGGCTTCCTTCCGGGCATCCTTAGACGTCCTTGACTGCAACTCCCATAATGCCCAGCTCAAGACCATTGCAGCGTGGGATGCTGGGAGTTGTAGGCAACAGCTGGGAGGGCTGGCTGTTCCTCGGATCTCATCAAGCCCAGACCTTTCCCCTCTCACCAGGGAGAGTCCCCAGTTGGAAGACTGGAGGAGGGGCGGGAGCGGGGCGGCTGCTCCCTCTGCCCGGGACCCCAAAGTGCCAGCATCCAGGGCAGGTTCTTCTGGGCAAGTCCCGCCTCCCATTCCTTCTGTTTTGCTTGCGCTGGATCTGTTTGCTTTGGGGGCTTGGAGTAAAAGGCCGGGTTGGAGGGGAAGGAAAGCGAGGGTGTGCTAATCAGCCGCCGGGCACTGAGCTCTTTCACCAGAGGAGGAGGAGGAGGAAAAGCCCTCTCTGAACAGTCACCCCAGTCCCAACCTGCCTCTTACTCACAGTGGGTCCGAAAACGGGACCGGGTGCAGCTCCTGAGCTTGGGGTCGGACACATCCCCTCTCCTCCTGGGGGTCGTGAGGACAACGCTGGGGGTCTCTTGTGGCTCTGGGGTGCGTGTCGCACCTCTTGGCCTCCGTGAGCTGCTTGCCGGCGGCTCTTGTCTGTTAGTGAGGGGGGCGTGGGAGGCCTCGCTTGCCGGTTGGAGCAAGCCGGATCGACTGCAGTGACTCTGCTGCTGCCCCCCTTGGTCTAATGGGTGGTGGCCTCCACTGTGACCCTGGAGCCCTCGGCGGCTCAGTCCTCCCCGGCAGAAGCTGGATTCTCCTGGTCCACGCAGGCAGCGGCTCCCTGCAAGCAATGGGGTCAGCGGAGCGGGCAAGCCGGGCCGGGCTTGTGCAGGAGCTGCTTCTCGGGCTGGGCTTGCCTTGTCACCCTTCCAGTCCTGGCTGGCCCCTTGTCCCGGGACCTTGGCGTGTCGTGGGGTGGTGGGTGGGGGGAGACCTTGCCAGGGTCTGAGCTGCTGGAGGTGCCGCCCCTTGCCGAGGGGCAGGAGCAGGGTCAGGGTGGTG
This sequence comes from Hemicordylus capensis, assembly GCF_027244095.1. Taxonomy (NCBI): domain Eukaryota; kingdom Metazoa; phylum Chordata; class Lepidosauria; order Squamata; family Cordylidae; genus Hemicordylus; species Hemicordylus capensis. The sequence goes on along the minus strand of NC_069668.1, from coordinate 13,773,293 downwards.
CCAGGGCCGGGCCGCGAGCCAGACCCACACCCGCTTGACGCATGCAGCCCCCCCCAGGGCGTCCCTCCGGATGCTGCTGCTGTGCTCTGTCCTGGTGCCTGCCCAAAGCAAAGCCAATAGCATTGAGGTTGGAAGCCGCTTAGGGTTAGGGTTAGGGGGGGTGGAGAAGCCTCCCTGGGGCAAGGCCCCCCCTTCAGCCCAGCCCGGGAGACTCGGGGCGGGTGATCCTGGGCGAGGGGAAGGGGGTCCTCCTCTCCCCTGTCCCCCTGGCGGTGGCCCAGGCTGGCTTTTCTCCTGTAAGTAACTGTACGAAGCAAAGAGCGGTCCAATAAAGCCTTGAAGGAATCTCTTGTGTGGTGGCGTCCCTGGAGGGTGAGGGTGAGGGTTCAAATCCCTCCCCTCCGGGCAAAGAAAACGGGGCTTCGGCCCAGCCGGGTGTGGGGTGGTCTGTGGGCCCTCCCTTGCCCTGTGCCTGAGGGAGGCTGCTGCTCGGAGAAGCCAGGGCGGGGGGGGGGGGGGAAAGGTCCCTGCCCCTTCGGCTGACAGGCCTACAATTGCGACCGCGCTCTAGGAGCAAACCCCTCTGGGAGGGGGGCGGGAGTTCTCGCGCACGCGCGCTGCTGCTGCTGCCGCCGCCGCCGCCCGCTGTCCCCTCTCGGCCGCCGTCGGCCCGTTGCCCCTGGCGGCGGGAGCCAAAATGGCGGCGGAGCTGGAGCGCGTCCGCATCTCGGCCGCCGAGCTGAGGCGGGGGATCCTGGAGGCCGAGGCGGCGCTGGGCAGGGGCGGCGGCCCAGGTGAGGGGCGGGCTCGGGGGGCCGAGGCTCCGGGGCCTCACGCGGTGGAGGGCGGCGGCGGCGGCGGCGGCTTCTTCCCGGGTTTGAGGCAGCCGGAGGGAAGGAGGGAGGCGTGGTGGGGCCGGGCGGGCGGGTTGCGGCGCCTCCTTTCCTGCCGCCTCCTCCTCCGTCGGTCCCGGAGCGGCCCCGTCCCGAGTCAGGCCCTGGGTCCCCCGAGCTCAGGGCGGCCGGCCCAGGCCGGCAGCGGCTTCTCCCAGGGGGCGGGCGCCTCTCTGGGTTCCCCCCCCCGGCCGGAGATGCTGCCCCAGCAAGAGGCTCTTCCTCCCAGAGCGGAGCCCCCCCTCCCTCCCTCAGGGGGAAGCTCTTCTCCTCACACGCGGCCTCCCCTTCAAATGCCAACCAGGGCAGGCCCTGCTGAGCTAGGGGGCCCAGCCACGCCGGCCGGCTCTCCTCTCCGGGGCCACGGACTGGCCAAACAGCCGCCCTGTGAGGGAGGCTCGGCTGAGGGAGAGAAGCGGCCGGGCCAGGAGCCACCTTGGGGAGGGGGCTTTTCCTCAGAGGGCTGAAGAAAGGGCGCCTCACATGCTCCTCCGATAGACGTATGGTGGATTATTGTTATTATTACATTGATATCCTGCTCTTCCTCCAAGGAGCCCAGAGCCGGGTACTACAGACTTAGGATTCTCCTCACAACAACCCTGTGAGGGAGGCTCGGCTGAGGGAGAGAAGTGACTGGCCCAGAGTCATTTTGGGATGAGGCTTTTCCTCAGAGGACTGAAGAAAGTGTACCTCACATGTTCCTCAGATAGATATTATGGATTATTATTATTTTTCCTTTTTATATCCCGCTCTTCCTCCAAGGAGCCCAGACTGGTGTACTACAGACTTAGGATTCTCCTCACAACAACCCTGTGAAGTAGGCTAGGCTGAGGGAGAGAAGCGACTGGCCCAGAGTCATTTTGGGAGGAGGCTTTTCCTCAGAGGACTGAAGAAAGTGTACCTCACATGTTCCTCAGATAGATATTATGGATTATTATTATTTTTCCTTTTTATATCCCGCTCTTCCTCCAAGGAGCCCAGACTGGTGTACTACAGACTTAGGTTTCTCCTCACAACAACCCTGTGAAGTAGGCTAGGCTGAGGGAGAGAAGCGACTGGCCCAGAGTCATTTTGGGATGAGGCTTTTCCTCAGAGGACTGAAGAAAGTGTACCTCACATGTTCCTCAGATAGATATTATGGATTATTATTATTTTTCCTTTTTATATCCCGCTCTTCCTCCAAGGAGCCCAGACTGGTGTACTACAGACTTAGGATTCTCCTCACAACAACCCTGTGAAGTAGGCTAGGCTGAGGGAGAGAAGCGACTGGCCCAGAGTCATTTTGGGATGAGGCTTTTCCTCAGAGGACTGAAGAAAGTGTACCTCAAATGTTCCTCAGATAGATATATGGTGGATTATTATGGATTATTTTTTTTCCCCATTTTATAGCCCGCTCTTCCTCCAAGGAGCCCAGACTTAGGTTCCAGACTTAGGAGCCCAGACCTACTACAGACTTAGGTTTCTTTCTCTCACAACAACCCTGTGAAGTAGGTTAGGCTGAGGGAGAGAAGCGACTGGCTCGGAGTCATTTTGGGAGGAGACTTTTCCTCAGAGGACTGAAGAAAGTGTACCTCACATGTTCCTCCGATATATATTATGGATTATGGATTATTATTTTTTCCCCAATTTATAGCCCGCTCTTCTTTCAAGGAGCCCAGAGCAGTGTACTACAGACTTAGGTTTCTTTCTCACAACAACCTTGTGAAGTAGGCTAGGCCGAGAGAGAAGTGACTGGCTCAGAGTCACCCAGCTGGTTTCATGGCTGAAGGGGGATTTGAACTCGGGTCTCCCTGGTCCTCGTCCAGCACTCTAACCACTACACCACGCTGGCTGGTTAGTCTCTGAGTGCCACCTATTTCTTTGCAAGGGCTTCATAGCATTTCACTCATGAAATAGAAGAATGTAATATTTGAATGCATGAGGTGACAGCCTGCTTCCTCAGATGTGGGGGGGAAAGCAAGTGACATCTTTGGCTGCACGTTTCACCTTTGTTGTCTGTTATGGTTTAACGTACGATGTGCTTTTATTGCATGTTTTAATCCTCTGTTGCAAGCCACCCAGAGAACAATTTGTTGTGGGGCAGCTAACAAAGATCATCATCATTACCATCATCATATGAATTAATTAATTAAGCAAGCTTTCCTTGCTTTCACCCTGCATTAACTAAGCTTCACCTGCATTTGAAGAAATGGGTGAAAGCAAGGAAAACTGGATGGCCAGTTTCATCTTTTACACTGGCAGTTACAAGTTTATCTGAAGAATTGAGTTATAATCCATGAAAGCTCATGCACTGAAATATTTGTTAGTTGAAAAAATGTTGCCTTATCCTTTAAAAAAAGATGTATATAAATGACTAACATAGATTAATAATAATAATAATAATAATAATAATAATTCGGTTTCTCTACCACTTTTCCAAAAATGGCTCGGGGCGGTTTACACAGAGAAATAACAAATAAATAAATAAGATGCTTATCAACCAAAGTTCTCTATTTATTAATTTATTAAAACATTTTTATACTGCCCAAAACTTACATCTCTGGGTGGTTTACAACAGAATTTTTAAAAAGGTAAAGCATTCATTAAGACAAAAATGGGGGGGGGGTTAGGGTTAGGGCTAACCATTAAAACAACATTGATTAAAAGCCTGGGTGAAGGGCTGTGTCTTCACAGACTTTTAAAAAGCTGTCATAGAGATGGGGAGGCTATTATTTCACTAGGAAGCGCATTCCAAAGCCACTAAGCGGTGTACACAGCAAAATAAATAAAGACTCCCTGTCCCAGATGGGCTCACAGTCTAAAAAGCAACCCAAGCAGCAACAGCTGCTGTGCAGGGGTCCCCAGTGGGGCCAGTTGTTCTCCCCCTGCTGAAGAGAAGAGACTCCGAACTTGTAAAAGATGCCCAGTCAGCAAGGGTCAGCGGGGAAATGAAGTCTCTCTGTTCAGGGTCCTAGGTCAGGCCTTGGCCAGTTCTCATGGGGTGGAGAGCCAGCCCAAACCTTGAGGACCGGGCAGTGGACACCTGATAGAATCAGCAGACTTCGTGGTGGGCTCTGAGAGGGTCAGCCGTCTCCTCTTGATCCTCTTGACCAGCGACATCTTTGGAATAGCAACATGGCTGCCCGGGGCAGGCAGCGATTTTATCCGGCCGTCCCATCTCTCAGTGTGGAGAAGAGGCCCTGCTCTGCTCTGCTCTGCTGCGGCAGGGCTGCTGGTCACTGGGGATAAACGTTGGGGCTGAGTCTTGTCTCGCCTCTCGTCCTGCTCAGAAGCTCCGCAGACCCGGTTTCAACGGAGCACCTTGGGAAGGTCCCACTCGGTTCCAGAATGCTGCCCTGCTCAGGGCTCCGCTGTCACAGATGTGGCCTCCCCCAGGATTCTGATGCCTGGGAGCTCAGAACCCTGGAGGAGACGGGGCATTCCTCCCACCCCGTGGTTGGCCATGGCCCACGGAGCTGGCCAGTGGCAGCCGTCCGCTGGAGCTGAGAGGTTCTCTCCTGAGGGAGGTCCGTTCTAGCTTCCTGGATGAATTGCCGCTAAGGGAGGGCGGGGGGGCGGGGGGGGTGTCTGTCAAAAGGGACTCTTGGTGTCTGTGGAGGGGACCAGAAGGGACACGTTGGGTCTGGAGATGCTATTCCAGCAAGGCAGGCATGGTGTCCTCCTCCGCAGAGAGTCTGGCTGTGCGGGCTTTTGGGTTGCAAAAGACAGATACGCCTTTAGGACAACAAATGCGACTGTCCTTTGGGAGTAGGGGCTTCCCTCTTGTCTCCCCCCCCCCCCCACACACACACCCCTGGCCATCTGATTCACCTGCTTGTGCTTCCTCCTTTGCAGAGACCATGAAGGAGCCCCGGCATCGAAAGGACAACAGGCGCCCAGACCTGGAAATCTACAAGCCTGGCCTCTCCCGGCTGCGGAACAAGCAGGCGTTGGCCAAGCAGGAACCCTCTGGGCAGCCTGACGAGGCCAGGGGCAAGCTGGCTGAGGACAGGGCCCTCTCTGAGGCCGGCAGCAGCCGGGCAGATCCCCAGGCCTCTCCAGACCTGCCTGGCGGAAGCAGCCAGCAGCCCAACGGCCTCGTGGAAGGGAGGGCCGAGCCGGGCAGCCCCCAAGGCCCGGCGAGCGTCCTCGGCGACTGGGGTCCTCGAGTCGCCAGGCGAGCCAAGAAACCTGACCAGCAGATCTATCAGCCTGGGAAGCGCTTGCAGAGTTCCTCCAAGGAGCCCGCGGTGGAGGAGGAGCCTTCCGCGAAGGGGGAGGCTGGGAAGGGGAATGCCGGCATCATCAGGCCACCGCCGGCCCAGGACGGGGGGCGAGAAGGGAGCCTCGGCACAGAGGGGGCTCCTCCCGGCCGGGGGGAGAAGGGCCGGCGGGTCGAGAGAGCGGACAGGGCCCGGAAGGCCGGCGAGGAGGCCGCCCACGGCAAGCTCAGCACGCCCAAGCGCTACTCCCGCTCGGACAAGCGCCGGAACCGCTACCGCACCTGTAGCACCAGCTCGGCGGGCAGCAACAACAGCACGGAGGGCGCCCGCGGAGAGGCCGAGGCGGGGAAGAAGCGCCAGGAGCCGGGCCAGGAGAGGCCGCGTCCGCGGAAGCAGCTCTCCGCCTCCTCCACCGACTCCCTGGAGGACGACAGGGCCGAGGAGGCCCCGGCACACGGCCCCGGCAGGGACGCGGAGGCGAGGCGGTCCCTGGAGCCCGGCTGGGCCTCCCGGGGCGCGGAGGGGAAGGACGCCCGAGGGGCCCAGCCCGACCGGCGGGCTGCCCACAGGGACCCCCAGGCAGACTGGCGGAAGCGCAAGCCCTCCGGGGCCAGCTTGAGCGACTCCGCCGAGGCCGGGGAGGCCAGGGGGTCCAGCCGGGAGCCCCAGGGGCGCGGCCGGGGCATCCTGGTCCTGCCCGCCAACACGGACCTCACGGCCAGCAGCACCGGCTCCCCGGAAGCTGCGCCCCACGTGGGCCCCCGGCTCCTCTTTGGGGGCGGCGGCGGCGGCAGCAAAGGGGGCCGGGCGAGGGGCCGTGGGGGCACTGCCCGCCGGCTCTGGGACCCCAACAACCCCGAGCAGAAGCCGGCGCTGAAGAGCCAGCCTCCGCCGCTGCACTTCCTGGACACCGACGACGAAGTGAGCCCCGCGCCTCGCAGAGGGGAAGACCCCCGGCAGGCCCAGGCTGCCTACTATCGCTTCCAGAACTCGGACAACCCCTACTACTACGGCGGGAAGGCTGCGGCGGCGGTGGGCCCGGGCTCCCCCTACCCCTACGGCGGCTACGCGCTGCAGTACCCGCTGGGCCCCAGCAACGGGGTCTACCCCGGGGGCTATTTCCCCGGGGGCTACCCCAACCAGGCCGAGCCCTACCTCTGCAGCCCGCTCCTGGCCGGGCCCCTCAGCCCCGAGGTGGAGCCGCAGGGCCGCAGCCTGCCGCAGCCGGAGCTGGGCAAGGTCCTCCGCGAAGCGGGCAACCTGGAGCAGCAGCTGAGCAACCTCCTCTCGCGGGACCGGCTCAGCCCCGAGGGCCTGGAGAAGATGGGGCAGCTCAGGTGGGTGCCCTGCCACTCCCAGCAGCAGCAGCAGCAGCAGCAGCAGCCCACGGCGGCCGGGGAGGATGGGAACGGGAGTCCCCAGGCCGTGGGTGGCCCGGAGGGGGGGCTGCCCTGGGGTGGGAGAAGGAGGCCGGGGTGGGGGGGGCCAGGTTCTCTGGGCTGGGAGGCGGTGGGCGTGGGGGCTCAGGGCCTTCCCGCAGGGGAAAGGGAGGGGAGCCGGTCTGGTGGCAGCAGGCGTGGGTGGTCCTCTTTGCGAAGCCGGGCTCGCCTTGGTTTGCATCGGGATGGGAGTCTCCTTGTGAGTTCTGTGGAATATCCCCCTTTGGAAAGTCAGGAGGTGCCCGTCGGAAGCTGCCATATACCAAGTCAGGCCTTGGTCCCTCTCGCTCAGGATGGTCTGCTCTGGCTGGCAGCTGCATTCCCGGCTTTGAGGCAGGAGGCAGGAGACTCTCCAGCCCGACCTGGAGATCTTTGCCAGGGCGTGAACCTGGGGCCTTCTGCTGCTCTGCCCCTGAACTGTGGCCCCACCCAGAGCCGCAGGGGTGGAAGGATCCCTTTTCCCGAAGCGAAGAGCTGCCTTGTGTGGAGGCTGTCGGTCTGAGTCCAGCTTCTGCCGGGTGGCGGCTGTTGTGTGCTGGACTCAGCAGGGGTCTGCTCTCGCAGGGCGGAGATGCTGCAGCTTTACGAGCGCTGCCTCCTGGCCGACATCGAGTTTGCCGACACCCAGAACGTGGACCAGCTGCTGTGGAAGAACGCCTTCTACCAAGTGATCGAGAAGTTCCGGCAGCTGCTCAAGGACCCCTTTGGGGAGGACGCTCAGGACCTCCGCGGCAAGCTGCTCCAGATCCTGGATGAGGTACTGTGGGGCTCGGCCCGGGGACGGTGTCCGGGGCGGGGGGGGGCTCCTCCTGACCCCAAAGGCCACCACCGGTCAGAGCCTTTTGCATGAGCCCCATAGACATGCAAGCGACTGTGGCCTGATTTGGCACGTCACCTGAGACGGCTCCATCCCATTCCATTCATCATACTTCTGTGCCGCCGCCCATCCACGCCTTGTGGCGGTTTACCAAGCAAACCTGAGAATTAAAGCAGTATTCCGCTTTTCAGAAAACGCTTTAAAACCGCAGCGCAACCGTCAAAGCCCACTGACAGCTCGTCAAGGGCTCGGTGGGACCGCTAGGTCTGGAGCGCTCTTTTGGAGCCTGCCAGAGACGGGGAGCTGGTTGCCAAGCCTCTGACCCAGAAGTCTGTGGGCATGCCAAAGGAAGCCGGCCGATGCTCCCCAGCCAGTGGCCGCTCACCCCCTCCTGACCCTTCTGTGCCTCCCCCGCAGGGCACCACGTTCTTTGACGGTCTGCTGCAGAAGCTGCAAGCGACCTACCAGTTCAAGCTGGAGGACTACATGGACGGGATGGCCGTGCGCAGCAAGCCCCTGCGGAAGATGGTGAGTGGGCAGAAAGCGGGAGGGGCGGGGTGTCTTCACTTGCCAGACCCTCTGGGGGACGTGAGGCGGCGGATGGGCCCTCCCGGAGCTCTGCCCTGGAGGCGACACGGTAGCACAGGAAGCCGCCTCGCCATGAGTCAGACCCTCACCTCCTTCCTGGGAGCAGATATACCTGGGCGCAGCCTCTGACCTGTGTGTGAATGGATGGGGGGGGGGTGTATACACACACACACACACACACACAGAGGCCTGTTCCCAGAGCCGTGCCTACCCGGGCCAGAGGCTGTACCCAGGTCTGTCTGGTCATGGGTCCATCTAGCTCAGGGTCTTTCTGCCCTGGCTGGGACTCTCCACCAAGCAGTTGCTCCACCCCTGAGCTTGGGCCCCATCCCCAGGATGGTCTGGGATGAGACGGTGAGTCAGAAGTGTTGGCTTAGAGGTGCGTCCCATCCATTTCGAGCTGGGGTCTGGTCTGGACTGTTCCTCCTCCTCCTCCTCCTCCACATTGGTATCTCGGCCGTGCTTCAGGCAGCTCAGTATTGTGCACGTGAGCTGCCCCCTTCTGTCTTCACAGCCCTGCGAGGTAGATGAGGTGGGGAGAGAAAGCTGCAAGTGCAGCCAAGCGGTCCTCTCTCTCTCTCTTTCTCGAGGGGCGGATGTTGCCAGGAATCCACCTGAGCCTTCCTCCCCTGGGGTGGTCCTGATGTGTGGGCCTGGTCCAGGGGCGAGTCGCCCTTGGGCTCCCCTCGGCCACTAGCAGCCGCCCTCTCCCCCCCCCCGCCCTTCCCACTGCTCAGCGGCCCACCTGCTGCTGCTGCGGCTGCTCCCCCCGGCCTGCCCACAGCAGCCCGCCTCTGTCCCTTTGCCAGGTGAAATACGCTCTCATCAGTGCGCAGCGGAGCCTGATCTGCCAAGGAGACATCTGCAGGTACCGGGAGCAGGGCAGCGAGACCGCAAACTACGGGAAAGCACGCAGGTAGGTGGGCCGTGTTCCCTACAACAGGGGTTCCCCGGGGGTGGTGGTGACCCCCTTCCCCAGAATCCTCAGCCAGAGGCTGTTGCAGCTGGGTCTTCTGGGAGCTGTAGTCGACCACGTCGGGGAAGGGAGCACTGCGGTGGGATGTGTGTGTGTGTGTGTGTGTGTTGCTGGTTGTCTCCAGTTGGCGACGTTGCCCAAGTTTGTTCTTCCTGTCATGCAACGACAACAACAAAGACACAACCCCTGTTTCCGCCACCACATGTAGTTCATTTATTCTGCATCGGGCAGGGTGGGTCCTTGCTGGGGCATTATGGGGCAGGCCTGTCAGAAAAGAAGGGCCTTCAGAGAGGATTTGAGGGGAGGCAGAAAGGGAGCACGTTGTGGGTCTGGGAGGATCTCCAGGCAAAGGGATTAGAGCGCCCTCCCTTAGCCCAGGGCGGCACAACTCGGCCGTCTGGCAGAAGATGGGATTTGTAGTCCAGAAGCAGCTGGCTGGCAGGCCGGAGTTGGGCAGCCCTGCTTTGGCCGCCAGCGCAGAGGCGAGTGCTGTTTGCCCAACGGAGATCTCTCGCTCCTCTGCCAAGCGCTCCGAGGGTCGATCTTGGCCAAGGCTAGTCTGGGGGTCACACGGTCTCTCCCCTCCCCAGCTGGTACCTGAAGGCCCAGCACATCGCCCCCAAGAACGGACGCCCCTACAACCAGCTGGCGCTCCTGGCTGTCTACACGGTAAGAGAGAGAGGCCTGCGTGGTGCCCGGGGAGGCTGGGCCCAGCTGCAGGGCACGCCGGGCAAGGCATTCCCCGCGAGACCCCAGTGTGGTCCGGAGCGGCTGCCAGGGGTTGGGCCCGGGGCCCCCTGGGCGGCCAGCAGTAACGGGTGTCTGGTGGCGCTTGTGTGCCTGCAGAGGCGGAAGCTGGACGCCGTCTACTACTACATGCGCAGCCTGGCCGCCAGCAACCCCATCCTCACCGCCAAGGAGAGCCTCATGAGCCTCTTTGAAGAGACCAAGCGGAAGGTAAGCGGGAGCAGTGGCTGGGGGGCCGTCCGCCCTGGCCGCTGCCGCCACTGCCACCGCCGCCTCCTCCTCCTCCTCCTCTCTCCCAGGCGGAGCAGAAGAAGAGCCCCAGCCAGCAGGGCAAGAAGGGCAAGAAGGCTGCCTCCCGGCCCGCCGGGGAGGACGCCACCCGCCTGGAGCTCTGGGTCCACCCCGCCCACCCCCGCCCCTCGCAGAGCCAGGGATCCGGCCGGGACTCCGGGCAGGACAACGGGCTGGGCAGCCTCAGCCCCGGCGAGGTGAGTCTGCCCGCTGGGGGGGAGAGAGACGGCCCTTGGCGGAGCCAATACAGGACCTGGCCCCCTGGCTCAGCAGGGTCGGCCCTGGTGGCTGCGTGTGAAGGGGCGGCTGGGAGTGTGACCACTCAGGGGATGACGGAGCTGCCGCTCTGGGAAGAGCATCGAGGTCCCGAGTCCCCTCCCTGGCGGCAGCAGCCTCTCCAAGATCGGGCTGAGGGAGGCTCCTGCCTGCCGCCTGGGAGAAGCTGCTGCTGCTGGTCTGGGTAGACAGCCCTGAGCTCGGTGGACCCAGGGTCGGACTCAGCACATGGCAGCTTCCTAGGTTCACTCTCGCCCTCACCTTTTGCTCTGTGCAAAAATGGCTCCAGTTTGACCCTCGTTGCTGGTGGGAAGGGATAGAGAAGGGTGATCACACCCCAGAAAGCGGTAAGGGCAATAATGCTACCACCTCTTTTCCATCTGGGGGGGGGCAGGGGGTAGAGGAGGTTGCCCCAAATCACTGGGGGCATCGTGGGTCCCCCGAGGTGCTACCGATGGCCCCACTTTGTGGGCCGAGGAGGAGGTGGAGGTGCAGGGATCCCTCCCGCCACTGTGTGGCGCTGTTGCTCTCCTCAGGCCGCCGTGAGTGGCTGCTGTCCTGGGAGGAGAGCCGCCCTTGCCTGCCTGGGCCATGCGCCCCTCGGAAGGCGTAGAGGGTTGTGGCTCTTCCGTGGGCCGGGGAGGGGCAGCAGCGGAGCCCCTCTGCCCGGAAGGGTCTCCCCGGCGGCGGCGGCTCTGTCGACCTGTGGCCGGGCGGCTCCTGGGCCGAGCGGGGAGAGCAGCCGGGGTGCAGCCCAGCCGGCGTCTTCAGAGGCTGCCCTCTGGGAAGGAGGCCGCTCTGACCCCATAGTGCCTCCTGTGGGGATGGGCCAGGCCCCCCCCCCGCCCCCCCGGGCGCCAATCTTCAGAAGGGCCTTGATTGAGCAGCCGGGAGTAGCCCTTCAGGGCGAGTCTGAAGCCCAGACTCCATGCAAGCGATGAGGAGGCAGGGCTGGGAGAAGGCCCCTCCCCTGCAACTTGGCTCAGCCGGTGGGCATGGGGGCGGCTTCCCGTGCCCCTTGGCCTGCCTGCCCCCCGCCCACCCCCCTGCCCTTGGCCACCCGCCTCATGGAGGGCCGGGCGCTCAGTGGCTGCGGGCCCCGGTGGGAAAGAGAGGCTGCCTGCCGGGGACCTGACCCCGCAGCCGGGCTCTGGGCTGCTCTGCCACACTGGGAGAGTCCAGGAGGGCTCGGAGTGGGGACCCCGGGCAGCTCTCTCTCTCGGCGGGGTGTGTGTGTGGGTCTTCCCCTCCCTCCTTCAGCCAGCGTTGGCCTGGCACGGCGCCTCGGCGCTCCCCCTGCGTGCCGCGGCCCCCTCCCCCTTGACCCCGGTCACCCAAACCGCTGCTGCGCCGGGCTCTCTTTCACGCCGAGCCGTGAGGTTTGCGCGCTTTCCTCTCGGGGAGAGAGAAGTTCTCGGGGGAGGAAGCCGCGGGTGCCAGGCTGCAGTTGGGCTGGTTAGACACGGAAACCACATGCCCGGCCCCGCTGGCTTGGGGACGTGACACTCGGCACGCAGCAGCAGCAGCAGCAGCAGCTCCCCTGGGCTGCTGCTCCCAGGGCTCGAGGGCGGAAGGCTCTTGCCGCCGCGGGGGGGGCTGCCCCCTTCCCCAGCGAGTGGCAGAGGGCCCCCCTCCCTCCCTCCCTCCCTCCCTCCCTCCCAGCCCCCTTGACCTTTTGCTGCTACCCACAAGCGGTGGGGGGGGGAGCCACCACCGAGAGTTTCCACACACGCAGAGGCTGGCGTGACTTGCCGGCGGGGGGGGGGAGAGGTGAGGAGGAGGTGGGCACCTCGGCCTCGCCGGAGCTGACAGCTTCCCTGGGAAAGTCCCGCCGTCTCTGGGAAGCCCAGCGCTGTGCAGATCTTGTGGGCGGCCTCCAGGAGGTTCCTGGGCCCTGAAGGCTGCTCGGCGGGGCTTCGCTTGGCTTCGGCAGACACCAGGGGAGCCGCCTTCCCCGGCTGGGCCGCTCGGACCGGCAGCGGCTCTCTGGGGCTCCCGGCTCAGGCTGGGTCTCTCCCCGCCCTCCCCGGAGAGGCGGCGGCGGCGGCGGCTGCTGCTTCTGCAGGCCCAGCAGGGGCTCTGCCCCAGAGCTAAGGACCCAGCCCCGGAGGGAAGATGGAGCCAGGCTCGGGCTCTCTGTGGGCTGCGCAGGCTCTGCCTCGGTTGGCGCTTGAAGCGGGCTGGGCTGGGGGGCGGCACCACCGGGGCCTGCCTGCAGCTGTCCGAGGACCCCTCCCAGGACCGCTGGGGCTCTGGGGAGGCTCGGGCTCTTCCGTCGGCAGCAGCAGCCTCCTCTCCAGGCAGGGCCGGCCATCTTCTGAGCTCGATGGCCGAGTGCCGGGCAGCTCCCCGTGTGCCCCAGATGAGCTGGAGGAAGGGAGCCTCCATGGGGGCAGTCAGTGGGGAGGCCGCTGGCCCAACAGGGCCCGGCCCAGGCCCATCCACACACACAGACACCCCCTCCCCGCCCGCAGCCGGCCTCCTCCAGATGAGGAAAGTGCTTTCCTTCCCGCCGTCCCTCCTGGTTCCGCTGGCACGCTGGGCTCTGCAGATGCGTGGCGGCTGCCGTGGGGAAAGTTTGCCTTCCTTGATAAAGAACAGATACCGCAATCTGCTTCCAAACCTGAAGTAACCGTTTTTAACTTGAAACAGCCTCCCGCCCCCCCCGATCCCGAGCAGCTGGGTTGGAATCCTTCCCTTATTTGGTGCCTCGTTCCCATCTGGGATCCACGGCTCAGGTGCCACGTGCCGGGCCCCGGCCCCGATCCCCCGACGGAGCTGCTGCCTTCCCCTGAGGCCGGCCATCCAGCGCAGGGGGCCCTCCCAGGCCCGGGCTCCTTCCCAGCCGGGCCTTGTGCAGGCAAGGCGGAGGCTCCCCCACTGAGCTGTGCCCCCCTGCAGGGACTCCAGGTGTGGCTGGGGATGATGGGAGTTGTAGTCTGGCAACTCCCACCGCCTGTCAGCAGCCTCTCCCAGGGGCCCGGCAAGAGTGGTCTTTCCCAGCCCCACCGGGTCGGAGATGCTGCCGCCAGAGACCGACCCTGGGGGCGGGGGTGGGCGGGCATCTGCATGCCCGGCGTGGGCCCCGGGGGTCTCCCAGCCCAGCAGTGCCAAGGTGGCTGCCTCCTGGGGCGCCCTTTGCCCAGGCCGGCCCGGGGACACACACACACACACACACACACACACACACACACAGCCTCCCCCACAGGGTCATGGGGAGGGCAGGCCAAGTGGAAGAGCCCCGTCCCGGTTGTGTTGTCAGGGCAGTGGGAAGCAGTGGGCGGCCCCCTCCCCTGCAGGGCTTGTCTGTGTGTGTGGGGAGGACCACAGCTTTGGGGAAGTGCGCTCCTTCCAGCAGCAGCAGCAGCAGGTGGGGGGGGTGCCACTTCCTCTCCCGCCCCTCTGGCTGTGAGAAGCGGGAGGTTCCCAGGGGCCGGGCAGGTGAGTCACCCGAGGAGGAGCAGTCATTTGGAGAGCAGCCTCTGGCCTGCGCTTGAACCCTGCCGAGGAGGCAGGCAGGCGCTGAGCTCATCCCGGGGTCACGGGTGGGGGCTGGGGCCGCCGGGCCTCCCTCTCCGCCCCGGGACCCTTGGCCAGGCTCACTCCCCAGGAGCCACGGACTGCAGGGACCTGCGGCTGAGCCTGCTCTGGGGCCGCCCCGGGCCCTTCTGCATGCCGGAGGAACCCTTTAGGCCCTTTCCGAAGGAGGGAGGGGCAGAGGGAGCTGCTGTCTGCAGAGTCTGGCCCTTGGGCCATCTCTCTTTCTCTGCACAGTGTCAGGGCCGGGGTCTCGCCCGTCCTCCCTGGAGATGCTGCCAGACTTCATCATGGCAAGCTGAGGCCTCTCTGCCCCTCAGCGGCAGCCCCACGCACACAGCGCTCTGCCCGGAGCACAGGAGGTCTGGCCCCGTGTCCGTGCCGAAGGGCCCAGCACCTGGTCTGCACTGGTTGGCAGCAGCGTCCCTGTGTGCCAGGCAGGGCACCTGGGACCTCCTGCCTGCAGAAAGGACTTTGAGGGCAGGGCGGCACTGAGTCGGGGGCAGAGCCTCTGCTTGGCACCCAGCAGCTCCCTGGCAGCAGCAGCAGCATCTCCCGGCGGGAGGAGTCCTGCCTGCCCCCTTGCTTGGAGAGCCGCTGCCAGTCCGGTGCCAGCTGGGCCCGGGGTCTGAGTGGGCCGCAGTCGGCCTCCTCCTCGCCCCACGCGGAGCCCTGGAAGCCAGCGTGTCTGCCGAGGGGGCCGCGGCCGCCAGCAGAGGGTGCCGTGGGCCTGGCCGGGCTCCTTCCCTCAGCCGTCTTCTGGCTCCTGCCCTTGCCGCGGGCTGGCCGGGGCACCACCATTTGGTTCCCATCTGCCGTAGTCGCCCCCCCCCCCGCCAGCCACATCCCGGCCAGGTTATCCTCCCCTCACTCGGGACTCTGAGCAGCCCGTTCACCGGAAAAGGGAGCGAGAGGAGGCACTTGGGCTTGTTTTTCTCATCTCCTGCATCATCTCTCTCTCTCTCTTTTTCCCTTCCCATGCAGCTGAACAAAAGGTTCGTCCTGAGTTTTCTGCATGCCCATGGGAAGCTGTTTACCAGGATTGGGTAAGGCCGCAGGATGTTTGTTTTATTTTCCTACATTACGAGGCCTTTTGGAATTCAATATTGTTAGCAACTGGGCTTGTGTTTGCAGCTGAGGGCACAAGGGTGTGAGGCCGGGCCTCCCGGCCGCCTCGGGAGGGTGGGCCTGTCTGCCTTCCAGGCCGGGGAAGGGCCGGGCTCCAGAGGGCCTCCCTCGGCCAAGAACGGGGCCCGTGGGGGCGGCGAGGGCCCCTCGCCGTGGCCGGGTCTTTAGCAGGATGCTGCTCCTGTACGTGGAGGTTCCGCTTTGTGGCGATGGCTCGTATCCACGGGCAGTCAAGCCTGCCCCACTTCAGTCCTCCTGCAGAGAGGAGCAGAGGAAGCCGTCTTCTCCCGAGCCAGAGCCTTCCTCCATCTAGCACAGGGTCGTCTACACGGACTGGCAGCGGCTCTCCTGGTTTCCAGGCAGGAGTCTCTCTGCCCGCCCGACCCCGTGTTTTGCAGCACTCACATGCTGTCATCCATCCCAGTGCAAGTCAAGGCAGGCCCTGCGTAACCCAGGAGGCCCTTTGGCCCCTGGGCCAGGCCCACCGAGCTGCTCCCGTTCCGTGGACTCTGGAGCCACGCCTTGATTTGCACTGGGCGTCTGGGCCTCCGCCCGGTCCCCGCCATGATGGGCGGAGGGTGTCCCTCCCCATCCGAACCCCTCCGAGCATTGTTTCGTGTCCCTCATGGTTGAGCGCAGAAGAGCAGCCCAGCAGCGGGATCAGGCCACACAAGTCCTCCATCCGGGGAGCCTGCCAATGGGGTGGAGAGGCCCAGCGCCCCTTCCCTGGCACCTGGGCTTCAGGGCTGGGTCCAGAGAGCCCTCCCCCCCAGGGATTTGTCTCCCCTCTTCGAAAACCGTCCCGAGTGGCAGCCGTCGCCACATCCGCCGGCGGCCAATTCCACCGCTGCACGGCCCGCTGGGTCAAGGAGCGTGCCGAGGGACACCGAGCTCCGGATCGTCTGCACCGACTGCAAGCTGGGCAGATGCTCTTCCCCTGCGCGGCGGCTCCCTCTCCTCCGGGGAATCTCTTCCCGCGCTCACCTGCTGTCACCCCCCCCCCAAACGCAAGCCCAGGCTGGCGATGGCTGTCCTTGGCTCCCCCCGTGTCCCCTCGGACAGGGATGCCCAGGTGGGGTGGGCGACAGCTCCCCGGACCCCCAGCTGCCCTGGCTTCTGCTTGGGGCTGCTGGGGATCCCGGTCCGAGGGGACCCTGGTCAGGAGGAAGCCCTGCGGGGGCTTCTGGGCCGGAGAAGTGCTCCCCGCCCCGAGCACAGCTGGGCTCCCTACATCCTGCCGGTCCTTCCCGTCCACGCCCTGCCCCAGCTAGGAGCTTGTATGTCTTTGCTTTGGGGTGGCTGGTTGGAGTGCAGTCCGGGCAGCAGGGGCAGAGCATCTGCATGGGCCCAGCTCCAGTCCCCCCCACCGCGGCAGCTGGGACCCCGGAGCCCGAGCAGACCGCCCTGAGCTGGGTGGGGAGCTGAGGGTCTGATTGCGGGCCAGAGAGCTTCCTTGCAGGGGAGAGTGGGCCGGAGTGGTGGCAGAGCCCCTGCTTGGCATGCAGAAGGCAGCATCAGCATCTGGGAGGGCTGGGAGAGACCGCTGCCGGTCAGAGCGGGCCGTCCTGAGCTCGATGGGCCAGGGGTCTGACTCGGCCGGAGGCAGTTGCCTGTCTTGCTCCCAGGCCAGGGTGCAGGGCTGGGAGATGGGGGAGGGAGTGGCTCTGCACGATCCGAGCCCGCTCAGGCGCTGACTGCTGTCCCCTCTCGGACCCTCCAGGATGGAGACCTTCCCTGCGGTGGCCGCCGAGGTCCTGCGCGAGTTCCAGACGCTGCTGGCGCACAGCCCCCCGCCCATCGCCAGCACCCGCATGCTGCAGCTGATGGCCGTCAACATGTTTGCGGTGCACAACTCTCAGCCCAAAGGTAGGGAGTCAGGCCCACGGCGCTGGCAAGGCCTGGGGGGCGGGGGCGGGGGCAGGCCCGGCGTCTCCCGGCACCCTCGCGCTGCAGGCACCGGCGGCCGGCTCACAGCCCCTGTGCCGGGGCTCCGCAGGAAGGCCCCTTCCCAGCGCTCAGGTGGGCTGGCGTTGGCGCGGTTGCGCCCTTTCTGTGGCCCAGTCATGATGGACAGCAAACGGCCGTCTCCCGTTCACTGCTCCGGAGGTTTGGAGTCGCTCTGTCGAAATAAGAGCCCTGGCAGGACGGTGCAGTCCTGTGCCCGTCCGCTGGGGAGCCAGTCCCGCAGGATTGAGGGGCGCTCTGAGTCCGAAACACACACACACACACGTCATGGTGATTCTGCGGCACCAGGTTTCATCTGCACATCAGAAGAGCCCTGCTGCTGGATCAGGCCCAAGGAGGCCCCTCTAGTCCAGCATCTTGCTTCTCGCACAGTGGCCCACCAGATGCCGCTGGGAGCCCAGAGGCAGGAGCTGAAAGGGGCCGGCCCTCCCTCCTGCTGTGGCTGCTCCCCGGCAACTGGGACTCAGAGGCACCTTGCTTCTGAGGCTGGAGGTGGCCTGTAGCCCTCCGACTAGTAGCCCTCGATAGACCTCTCCCCCATGAAGTTATATCCAGACCCCTCTTCAAGCCATCCGGGTGGTTGGCTGTCACCACATCTTGGGGCAGAGAATCCCACAAGGGGATGATGCGTGGTGTGAAAAAGTTCTTCCGTTCGTTGGCCCTAAATTTCCTGGCAATCTACTTCCCCGTGAACGCCTGGTGCGCTGCGGGCGGGAGGCGGCCGGCCCCCTTCCGGTCACGGTGCGCGTCTGGAGTCAGACCAGACCTGGGAATTGCTGGGTAAGATTTTGCGGGTCTGAAAGGGAAGCAGATAAATGGGTGGCTTTGCCGGACAAAGAGGAGGACGCCAAGACCAGGGTCTCAACTGGGTTGCAAGCGCTCTGCTGGTGGGCCGCTCAGGCTTCCTTCTTCCTGTGCAGAGAGGATCAGGCCCATCTAGTCCAGCGTCCCCCCCCCTGTTGCCTCTGAGTCCAGAGGTCGCCTAGAGCCATCAAGACTAGTCGCCATCGATTGATAGATAGAACTGTCTAAGCTGCTTGGAAAGCCCTCCAACTGGCGGCCATCACCACATCCCATGGCAGCAAATGCCAATGGAACGGAAGTCCAGGAAACCCGCAAAAGGAAGGACTTTTTCACGCACCACCAAATTGACTTCTGGAACTCTCTGCCACAGGGTCAGGGTTAGCATGCCCCGAGTCCACAGTGTGGCCGGGGATGATGGGAGTTGTAGTTCAGCCACCGCTGGGTAGCGATCCCTGCTCTCGAGGGGTCCTTCGCCGCCCACACCCACACGAAGAGGTGCGTGTTGGACCCAGCTCCGGGTGGTAGCGATCTGCACATCCGCCTGGCAGGGAAGTGGTGGGTCCCTTCATCCCAGCCGCAGACATGCAGGGAATGTTGTTATTGTTTTTTTAATTCTGTAATTGGGGGGGCGGGTGGGGGGGGGATCCAGTTCTGCTTTGCAAGCCAGCTAATTGAAGCCGGGCCTCCTTGTGGCCGGGCATCTCGGGGTGGGGGAGCCCGCCTGCCCCCCGCCCATCTGTGCCCAATTTGCTCTGATCTGGACTCTGTGGGGCTTCCCCCCTTGGCGTTCTCCCTCTCTTCTCAATAATTTGTTTTATAATGCCTGGAATCGAAGCCCCCTCAGACACACTGTTCTGCTTTATGGAATGATTGGATTATGCTTCCTATAAATCACGGGCGGAGGTTTGCGGGCCACCATCGGAATCCTTTTCCCCCTCCCCACATCCCTTCCCAGTCTCCGGCGACTTCTCCTCACGGGAGCAAGGCAAGAGCAGGCGGCCCCCTGCGGACCCCTGACCTTGGCCCTCTGCAACCAGCGGGGAGGGGCCCAAGCAGGCCCCTCTGGGGAGGGGCCCACGGAGGCAAGCGGCTGCCCTGCAAATGGCCTCGGAGGCCGGAGGTGGCCCGCAGCCACCAGACAAGGGGCCACGGACAGGCCTGCCCTGCGTGGATTGCTTCCCGCCGCTCTGAAAGCCGTCCAGGCCGGTGGCTGCCCTCGCCCTCGCCCAGGATTGTCTCCGCCGACTGGTCGCGGCTCTCCAAGCTTGCCGGCAGGCAGGAGTCTCTGGGCCGGAGGGGCCACGTGGGCTTCCTCGGGTCCGAGGAAGGGCTGCCCAGGCTGGGGAGGTGGGCAGTGCATGGGGAGTCTCTTCTCCCATGGCGTCCCAGGAAGGGGGCAGGCACCTTTTTGCCGGCGCCTTCAGCGTGTTCACCACACGGCCCGTCTCCGAGCCGGGAGGCGCCCCGGGGCGCCCGGTCCTCTCCGCCGCCAGTAAAAATAGCCCCGGGCTGATGCTGCAGCCTCGGTTTGGTAGCGCTTTAAAATTAGGCTCGCCTGAGGGTTGTCTTAACCTCAGGCTCTCGCAGCAGCAGCAGCAGCACTGGGGGGGGGAGTGGCTCCCAGTGGCCCATCAGCCCCCCCGGAGGCGGGGGCCGGTCCCTGCTGCGGGTGAGGCCTTGAGCAGACCAGGCTGCAGGCCAGGGGAGAAGGGTTGGCTTCTTCGAGCCCCTCTCGTGGGGCAGGGGGTTGCCCGAGGCTGCCTCCCAGGCGGCAGCCTCTCCCGCTGGGCTGGGCGCGAAGGACCCCTGCCTGAAACCCGGGAGAGCCCCTCCTGAGCCCGATGGGCAGAGGGCCTCCCTTGAGAAGGCAGCTTCCCGTCTTCCTGGTTGGTGTAGGCACCCCATCCCCACGGAGAAGGCAAGAGAAGGAAAGCGGCGTCAGTGTCGCTGGTCCAGAGTGCAGCCGCTCGTGGACCCTCGGGGGCTCGGAGCACCGAGCAGGCAAGACCCCGAGCGGGTCCACGTGAGCTGCTGCTCCCGCCCCGGTTGAGGGAGGGTGACCGGCACGAGCCTGACCGTGTGGAGCCACGCTGCTGTCCGGGCGGGGACCTCCGCGTCCCCCTGGGGTGGGGGGTTCCCACGATCCCGCTCGTGCCGGCCATGCCCCTGCACCCTGGGCTGGGACGACTGCGGGGGCCAGGCCACTGCTGGGCTTCAGACCCTTGCTCTGGCTGCCGGTAGGTTTCTGGGCCAAATACCCCGTGGCGACTCAGAACGGGGCCCTCTCTTGATTAGATATGGGGTGTTTTGGTTGCCGGAGTAATTATGCTCTTTCCCTCCCTGGATGGGTGTGTTTTGTTGCTCATGTTATGAACCGCTAACACCTCTTTGCGAGAGGCAGTGTGTGTAGGGTCTTGAAACAATTCTCAGACATCGGAGATGTTGAGGGCAGTGGGGAATTGATCCCCAGGGCTAGAGGCGAGGCCCTTTTCAAGACGTGTTTTCATTCCCTGGTACTGTACCACACCAAAACTAAAGTCACCTCGAAAATTCAGCCGCTCCACTGCTTAAAATGTGCCCTTCAGGGAGTTGATCTGGCCAGTGAAAGCTGTCCGCGTCCATGGGGCAATTCCACGGGCAACGGCATCAGGCATGTTGCCACCTTTTCAACGACTGTCGCCATCAGCAAATTTCCCTGTTGATGTTGTATATGCCCACTGGCAAGAGAATGTCTGCTGTAAGGGCATATTTTCACAGAACCCTTCAATTTCGCAGATCGCGCCTCCAGTGTGCAAAATAAATCAGCAATGGAATTGGCAAAAATCCTGATTCTGTTACCAATATATTTTGCACATTTCAAACACTAGGGCAGTTCACAGGATTGACATCTCACACACACACACACACACACACACACACACACACACACACACACACACACACACACACGTACATTATGAGACAGGCTATTCCAGTGGTTTGTCTCCAGACCCAGTTACTCATGAGTACTGCCATGGGAATCAGGGAGACCCGTTTACTCCCATTCATTTCAACGGGAGTCCTCGGGGCTAATTTCCTGAGGCCTGTCAGTCAGGCCGAGGGGAGGGGTCTGCTGAGCTTCAGCGCGTTGCCAGCCAATCAGGAGCAGAAGAGCTGGCTCTTCCTGCTCCTCCCTCCCTCCCTCCCTCCCTTTCTGCAGAGGACTCCTCGATCCTCGGATGGGGAACCAATGGGGCAGCTGCAGCGTGGGCATTATGAGTACCCCCGCTGGGGGGGGTCTCTCTTCCGGCCCTGTGGTCCCCCCTCCCGATGGGAACCAGCACAGAACCTGCTTAGCCAAGGGGGCCGTTCCTGCTGTTCCCCCCCCCCCCGGGCTGGATCAGCAGGAGGTGGGCAGGGAAAGGGGGTCCCCTCTAGCGGGCAGGAGGGAGCAGAAGCCTCCGGGGCCGGGCCCTGTTCGGGGGGCGGATGGTGCAGAGATCGGGCCCCTCTGCGAGGGAGACGCGCCCCAGCTGCTGCTGCCGCTCGCTGCGTGTCTCTGGCAGGGCATGGAGCTGCTGTCTGTTGGGGTTTACTGCTGTCTACATTGAAACATGGCTGGGGGGGGGGCAGGGGGAGCCGGTGGCCCAGTGCCAGCCCCAGTTAGCCTGGCCTCTTCCCCCCCCTCTCCCCACCCCCCAAATGCTTTAAAGTCACATTTCCAGGCCAGACATAGAATTAATCTCTGGGCACTTCAGATTGCTGGCAGCCCGAAGCAGGATGTGGGATTTCGGCTCCCTCCCTCCCCCCCCTCGCTCCCCCCCTCCCTCCCTCTGTCTTGGCTGACTTCTTTACCTCTCGAAGAATTTGGAAGGGCCGTGAGATCCCCCCCCCCGCCCTGGTGCTGTGCAGCTTTTTCTGCACACTGATCGCCCTGCTGTGGCTTCGCCCCTAATAGATTTCATATGTTGATGCCGTTGACATCAGTATCAAACTATTCTACATGTGATCTGGTGTATTTCCTGCAGGAAATCTGCAAGATATTTATTAAGAACTAATAAAATAAACCTCTCCCGAGCTTTTAGGTAGTTTTCAATTGTTCGCGTCTCCCTCATTTCCTTCTATCAGCCAGGATTTCTCTCTCTCTCTCTCTCTCTCCTTCCCATCTCTCTGACCGTTGCCAAAAATAAAAAGGGGGGGTGGGGTGGAAGCCCCCAACCCAAAAAGCTGTACTTAAAAAGCCAGAATATTGGGGTTTTAGCAAAAGGAAAAGTCTCCCTGCAATGCAAACCTGTGTACTTTAGGGCTTGAATGACAGCGGTGGAAATGTTGTGTTCTTTTTTTAGTGCCGTGTGTGTGTGTGTGTGTGTTGCCGGCCTCCGCACCAGTGCTGAAGAGCTGCCTTTGTTGTCCTGCTGGTAGCCTGCCTGCCTGCCTGCCTGCCTGCCGGCAGCTGGAGCTGGTTAGCTTGCAAATTAAAGTAATCCTGGTCAAGAACTGGGATGTGTTTCCGAGTTGCGCCCGCGGATCTGTGTTGCAGCCCGTGGTGCTGTGGACCTCTGTGTGTGTGTGTGTGTGTGTGTGTGTGTGTGTGTGTGTGTGTGTGTGTGTGTGTGTTCCTTCCTTCCTTCCTTGGGGGGGGGAGGAGGAGGAGGAGGCCGCGCCGCGTGTTTCTCAGGGAGCAGCCTCTCCAGGCGGGGGGCGGCCCTCTGCCTGCTCCCCAGCAAGGCTTCTCGGGCTGCTGCCTAGGGCTCCTTGCACTGGCCGCTGGGCTTGTGGGAGCCAGCAGGAGTGGCCTCTCCCGCTCAGCAGGCTCTGCCTGGGTTTGCATTTGGAGGGGAGACTGCCTGGGAGCGCTGCGGAGGCGGCTTCCCCGGAGGGGCACCGGCCTCTTGGCATGCAGAAGGGCCCCGGCCGCCTCTCCAGGCAGCGCTAGGAGGGACTCTCGCCTGCAGCCCTGGAGAGCCGCTGCCAGCCACAGGACCACGGCTCAGAACGATACTGGCCGCCACGTGGGCTTAGAGGGGGGTCTGTTGAGGTTGTAGGAGCCTCGGAAGCTGCCGGCGACGGAGTCAGGCCCCGGGTCCGTCGTTGCCCGCACCGACCGGCAGCAGCAGTCGGGGGCTCCAGGCAGCAGGGGTCCCTCCCAGCCGGACTGCCTGCCTGCCCAGCACAGGCTCTGGCCCCTTCCCCTGGCAGGTGCCGGGCTCCCCAAGCTGACTCTCTGGCCCGGAGCCGGGGTCCTCTGAAGCGGCCGTCGCCGGTTCCCCATTTAAAAGAAGTAAGAATGATTTGAAAGCAGGAAAGGTTTGGGGAGGGACGTGGCTGAGCCCCCGCGATCCCCGGGGTCCTTTGGCCTGCTTGGAGCTGCAGGGGCCTCTGGCCGGAGGGCCGGCCTGCCACCCGAGGGGGAGCCCGGCAGGGAGTCGGCCGCTGTGCCCGTCCGGCTGGCCGGGGAAGGAAGGAGGCCCTCTTCGCCCAGCCCTCGGCTCTTGCTCAGCTCGAGAAGCAGGTCGGCGATGAGGATCTGGGGCGGGCCGGCCGGCCGTTGGCAGGGCGTCCTCATCCTTTGGCCTGCCCCTTTATTTCCCCCTCTTCCCTCCACATGTGTGCGGCTGGGGGCTTTGCGGGTGCAGGACCTGCAGGCGGTTTGGGGAGCCGAGCGCAGCGCTGCACGTTGGGTCCTGGCCCCTCTCCTTTTCCTCCTCCTCCTCCTCCTCTCCGGGCGGGATGAGGTTTGTTCTGGGTGGTAATATCAAGGCGTTCGCCGTGGGGGGGGGGGGGGCCTTCCTGCTCCAGCCTGAGCGGGACCTAAAATTAACTGAGGGGGCCTCAGGAAACTTGTGAGCGCACGAGGGCACGGGCACACGCTGTGCAGCATTTCGGGGGGAGCGGCAGAGACTGGCCAGCACTGTGTATGCACACACACACACACCCCGAACTGGTGCCCTGGGCCACCTCCCAGGCCTGCCTCTTGCCGCTGGAGCTGGGCGGGCAGGACTCCCCACGGGCTGAGCTGCCAGCAGGCCAAGCCCTCCCGGGCGGCTGCCCCCGCCTCGCCTCCCGTCCCTCCGTCTGTGGCAGGGCCGGCTCCTTGCCGCCTCCTCTTCCATTCCGCACTGGGGCAGGGGGTGGGGGGGGCCCGCGAGGTCTATCTTTTTCCATCTTGCTGTCTCTCTCCGTAACAGTTTTTAATAATGTTTTAGTTAGTTCCAGCCTTTCTCCCCTCGATGGATCCCGTTGGAAAAGGCGTTGGAAAGGAAACAGTTAGGCACTTCCCTTCCTTTGAAACTCCTGCTGGCACCTTTTCCAGCGCAGTAAAGCCTGCAACATGGATCTCCAGAGTTTCCAAACACAGACAGGCTGGCGTGAAAGGGAGGCCGGGGGGCTTCAGGCGGCCGGGGGGCGGCCCGCGGGCCTTGGGGCTGCCGGTCAGGGTTGGCGCGGCAGCCCACCCCGTCCCAGCTGAGCGGGGGATGCCCCGGCCGGGGGCGGAGGGCTGGGCAGCCGCTCTGGACGCCTCGTCCCAGGAAGGGCTGCAGGTGGAAGCAGGGCCCTGGCCAGCCGGGGAGGCTTTGGGGGCGGCCGCAAGGCCCGCGGCCGGTTGTGCTGGAGGCCCAGTGGCAGCTCCTCCCGCCTGCCCCAGGTGGAAATGGCTTCTCAGCCTGTTTGCGCTTGCGGGGCCTTTTCAGGAAGCGTCGGCGAAGAACGGGCTCTAAAAATGGGAGGCTCTTTCCAGAGATGCTTCCGGGAACGGCCCGGGTTAATTTTAGCCATTTTAGCCGCGCGGTGCCCTTTTCCAGAGGACAGCAGTCGCTCACCCTCCAGATCGGGACTACAACACCCATCATCCCTGGCCGTTGGCCGCTGGGGCGGGGATGATGGGAGCTGTAGTCCAACGACCGCTGCTGTCGGTGTCTTAGTGGTTCAGTGGTAGACTCCTGGCCTGTCCCGCAGGGGGTGACGGGTTGGATTGCCGGTCAGTGCAGCCCTGATCTGGGGGCGTTGCTGGTCTCCTTGGCTTTGCTAAGCAGGGTCTGTCCTGGTTTGCATTTGAATGGGTGGCTACCGGTGAGCGCTGTGGGATATCCCGCTGAGGGGTTGGGGCTGTAGCTCAGAGGCAGCAGACTGCCCCAGGCGCCATCCCCAGCCGGGAGGGCTGAGGGAAAGGCCTGCCTGGAACCCTGGAGAGCGGCTGCCTGCCCGAGCCTGCCCGGCTTGGCGGGAGGCAGCTTCCGGCGCTCCCGCCCGGTGTCCCTCCCGCCCATTGCCCTGCCCGGGGCTTGGGGGGCCTGGAACGTGGCCCCGGCTGCCTCCCCAGACCCCCTCCCAGGCCGCAGGCAGCAAGGGGGAGGCTGGGCGCAGGGCCCCGGGCACGGGAGCGCATCGGCCTCCTGCAGCCCGGCTTCCTGTGCGGGTCCCGGGCAGGCCCGCGGCCTGGGCTGGGAATATGCCATTAATTTTTATACTTTCCCCTGTAAACCGTCGACCCTTTTTATGATGTCAGGAGGGATTCCTTAATTTTGCAGCTGCTTCCTGGTTACGTCAGAGGAGAGCCTCCTGTCCTGGAGCGCGGAGAGTGGGGGGGGGTGCGAGAAACAGATGAGGTGTGGAGTGTCTAATGGCTTCCAGGGGGAGGGCTGCTGCCTCCGTCCCCCCCCCCTGCCCCGGCCCCAGCATGCCTCACCTTCCCCGCCCCACCCCGCAGTGGGGCTGCTGCTCGGCGGACACACCTGCCCCCATGGCCCCCCACACACACACACGCCGCCCGAGGTCTTCTCTTGGCCCCCCCCCCCCGCCCAGCCCCACGGAAAACGGCCTGCCAAGACTGGCTTCTGCTCGGAGCGCCCCTTGGGGGAGGCCCCTGCCCCTGTTCCAGGCAGCACTTGGGGGGCCCTCCTTGAGCGGGAGGAACAGAGGAAGGGGGCAGCCCGCTGCCTGGATGGGGGGGGAGCTCTGTCCAGGGCTGCTCCCCGCAGGGCCAGCCTCGGGGGGGTGGGGGGGGCAGGGGGCTGCCTTGGCCTCCTGTTCTGCGGGCTGCTCCCCAGAGGCGTCTGGCGGGGGGGGGACGGGACGGCCTGACCCAGCCGCAGGGCTCCTCTGATGAAGTGGCCTTAGACGGAGTCCGGACCTTGGTCCACCCGGCTCCGGGTGAGCTACTCTGACTGGCAGCAGCAGCTCTCCCCGGAGACGGATCCTGGCACCTCCTGCACGTGGGCAGATGCTCTGCAGGACACTCTCCTCTCCGGCAGAAGGGCGGCCTGTCAGGGGCGCGCTGGGCTGCGGTGCAGGGTTGCCCCGTGGCTGGGAGCTCTGCCTGAGAAAGCAGCTCAGAAGGCCTCTCCGCAGAGCCGTCCTGCTGGTGGCCAGTGCGGACTGCCCCCTCTGCTCAGCAGGGCATGCCTTGGTTTGCCTTTGGATGGGCGACCCCACCTGACCTCCTGCCGAGGGCCGGCCCCTAGCCCCGCTCCCACCCGCTCGGCTCTCCCTGGAGAGGATGCTGGCCGCAGGGGGCAGCGGGTGCTCTGCCGGGAGACGGGGGCCGGGCCCTCCTGCTGCTGCTGCAAGGGAGCCCCACCCCAGCCAGGAGTGGCTCCCCCCCCTTCTCCTCCTCCTCCTCCCTCCATCCTGACTCTCATCATTCCTGCCTGTCTTCTGGTTTCCGGGGGGGGGGGGGGTTGGCGTGTGGCGGCGCTGAGTCCCATCAGCAGCAGGCCCCTAGTGCTGCTCCCCCCCCCGCAGCCCCACCGCCGCCTCTGCCCACTTCCGGCAGCAGACAGGCCAGCCACCTGGGGTGGGGGGGGGGCGGCGGTGCCAGCACTGTCTGTCTGGCTCGGAGTGACTCACAGGACAGGCACTCGCAGCAGCCGCCGCCGCCGGGAGGCCGGGAGAAGAAGCAGATCCCCCTCCAGGTGCTGTCAGCTGGGCGGGAGCCCTCTTGCCAGCCAGCCGGCTGATGCGTCCACCCGCAGGCTGACTCCGGGCAGGAGGGATCCACTCCCCAGTCAGCCTCCCGGACAGAGGAAGCTGCCGCCGGCTGAGTCCGGCCCTCGGTGCCTCCGGCTCAGGATGCTCTGCACTGGCCGGCAGCGGCTAGGTCTCCCAAGTCCCGGGCAGGAGTCTCTCCCAGCCTGACCCGAAGACGCCGCCAGGGGCTGACCTGGGGACCTTCTGCCTGGGCCTTCCTCCCACGGTGGGCGGGGTGCCCCCCTTCCTCCTCCTCCTCCCCCTCCTCCTCCTCCCCCCCCCCCACGGCCCGTCCAGTGGCCCTGCCCTCCCGGAGGGTCTGGCGATGGGGTCCAGCACACCCTGGCGGGGAGGGCCGTGTTTATCACTTTTCCTGGAGATTATCTGCCTAAGCACTCCTTGACAGTGACAATAACAAGGGCCGCACTCTCGGTTTCCCAGCAAAAGGACACTCTCTGCTGCTGAAAGATGTATAGCGCTAATTAGAAAGGCATAACATCCGGCCACATGGCCGCCTTCTCCCGGCCGCTCCGTTTCCTGAGCCCCGACAACTTTGACGACAGTTGGTTTATGTTTTCCACGAATATTATGTTCTCTGGGAAACCAAAGCGCCTCTTGCTACGCCAGAGAGCCCAGGTAGATTTATGGGGCCGGAACGTCGCCTGGACGCTGGGCCCAACGTGGGACCGCCCAGCTGGTGGGGAGGGAACCCGGGCCCTCTCCGGAGGGCCGGCACTGGCCGCGGCCCTCCCGGGTTCCAGGCGGGACTCTCTCCCAGCCCTGCCGGAGGATGCTGCTGCCGCCGCCACCAGGGAGCGGGCCCGGGACCTTCCGCAAGCCAAGCGGATGCTCTGCCACGGAGTTAGGGTCCCCTCCTCAAGCCCAGAGGGAGCTGCTGCCTTCCGAGGCTGACCCATCGGCCCCTCTAGTTCAGGATGGTCTGCACACTGATTGGCAAGAGCTCTCCCCCCCAGGTTTCAGGCAGGGGTCTTCCCGAGCCCACTCTCTGCACACAAATATATCGAATATAGAGAATAACTCTGTGTGTGTGTGTGAGAATAGATAGATAAATTCAGTTTAGCTTGCCTTAACTCCCATATAATGGGAGATCTCCTAAATGTATTTAAATATTGCAAACATTTACATTTAAATGCCAAATATATTTAAATACGTACCAATTATTAGAAAATTAGATAGATAGATAGATAGATAGATAGGAAGATAGGAAGCGTCATAATATATATTTAATATAAAAGATATAATGATACAGATATAAATAATTACAAATACCCTATTTACCCAAATAGAATACGACTCTGAACTTAAGGCAATTCCCTATAAATAAATAAACACACACACACACATATATATACAGGTTTGTTCCCCATTATACCCATATTGACCCAAAGGGAAGAGGACGTAGAAATTGGGGCAAAATTCAAACATGAAAGAACTTGGCAGAAAATCTAGTCTTGATTTCAGGTAAACACGGTATTTAATATCATGCATTAATAGTTTCCAATATATAAATAGTAATATTCATTTCTGTTTATAGTAAGGTCCGTCATTCGCGGGGGAAAGTCATTTCATGTCGTTTACACTTCTAGGAAAGTTCAAGAAATTAAGTATATGTGATATAATTTTTTTAATTAATGTGCTTGCAAAAGGGAAGTCAAAGAGCAGTTTGAAATTTGGAGGATTCCAACTTCAGACATCATTCATTTTATTGTGTGATGACCATATATGGTAAAGTGGAATCATAGTGACTTTGAATCTGAGAAAGATCTTCTGCTTTTCTTGGGCATGATGTCATTTTGGAACTATGGATCTGATCATGGAGAGTTGAAAATCTGCTGAGAACAGCGTGTGTGTGTGTGTGTGTGTGTGTGTGTGTGTGTGTGTGTGTGTCTCAGCATATTCCCGTGTAAAAAGTGGTGCATTCAGCTAATTTCAGTGGCAAGATTGTGTCTGCAAAATGTGGTCATTGGGAAGTATGACTTGATTACAAACACACACCCCAACAAATGCTTCCAAATATGTACTAGATTTGCACACACACACACACACACACACTCCTCCCAAAGCGCTGATGCCTGTGATGGTGCCGCTTGCGTCTCTCTCTCTCTCTCACGTGCTGAATGTTCCTGTCTGCCCGATGGCTTCAGCAGGGCTTGCCTTGGTGTGCACTTGGATGGGAGCTCGGTGACCGGGGCGGGGGGGGCATCGCTCCGTGGAAGTGTCCCGGCTTCGCTGCCCGGCAGACTCTCCAAGTCAGGCTGGGAGAGGCTCCTGCCTGACGCCTTGGAGAGCCACGGCAAGCTGGGAGTCCCACCAGTGTCCAGTCCTCGGCCTGTGTCCCTTTCCCGTCCCGAAAGGTCTCGTTCTCTTCCTTTGGGGAGGTTGAGGGGAGAGCTACTGCCAGTCAGGGCAGAGAGGCCTGAGCTCTGCTCGGGAGAAGGCCACTTCCGGGGCTCCTGCCTCAGCCACGAAGGACGGCGAAAGGGCCACAGCCCGGTGCTCCTGGCCGGAGGAAGCCGTCCCGGCCCCTCCCAGCCCCCAGAAGGGCCAACCAGGGCTTCTTGGCTCTTTCCCCAGAAGGCCTTTCCGAGGACTGCCGGCCGGTGATCCAGGAACAAGCCACGGCTCTGGGCCTCGCCATGTTCGCCCTGCTGGTCAAGCGCTGCACCGCCCTGTTGCGGGACATCTCCCCAGGTCAGTCGGCTGCACCCGGAGGGCCGGGGGGGGGAGGAGGGTGTGGGGGGATCCCAGCAGGCTCCGGGGTTGCTACGGCCTTCCTCCTTCCTCAGCAGCAGCTGCTCAGGCCCAGGATGGCGATGAGGACGACGACGACGAGGACGAGGACGACGACATCAAGGTCTCCTCCTTGCCGCAGGACTTGAAGGAGCTTCTCCCCAGCATCAAGGTCTGGTCGGATTGGATGCTTGGCCACCCGGAGACCTGGAACCCCCCGCCCAGCACCCTGGAGCTGCCCAGACCGTACGTCCTTTCTGGGGCCTCCTTCCCTCTCTCTCCTCCTTCCGGCCCACCCTCCTTTCCTCGCCTGGGGCGGTGGGGGGGGGGCGTCTGTCCCATTTTGTGTGGGTCTTGGGGGTCAGTATGGACAGAGGCAGCTGCCCCATACCGAGCCAGACCCTTGGTCCAGCTAGCTCAGGATTGCCTACCCAGACTGGCAGCAGCGGCTTCTCCCGGGTGGCAGGCAGGCAGGCGTCTCCCTCTCAGCCCTCTCTGGGGCTGCCGCTGCCAGGGAGGGGCCTTGGGACCTTCTGCGCGCACGCTGGCCGGTGCTCTTCCCAGAGCGGATTCCCCACCCCTCGGGGGAAGACCTCACACGGGTAGTCTCCCTTTCCAGTGCGAGCCAGGGCAGAGCCTGCTTAGCAAAGGGGGCCATCCATGCTGCCTCCCACAAGGCCATCGCCACCTCGGGCAGCTCGTGTCGGGCAGCCGCGGTCGCAGAAGATGCTGAAAGGCATCGCCGTCTCCTGCTGCGCGGGAGGCGATGGCCGCGCTGGCTCTGCCCCAGCCTGTGCCTCCCCCCGGCCGCTCTGGGGCAGGCCCCGAGGCCTCGCAGGCTCCCCGGGCCTCCGAGAGGGACCCTCCGAGCCCCTCGTGCAGGTGTGAGGAGCGCAGCCCCGGGACCCCTCCCCAAGGCGCGCGCTGGCGCGGCCCCTCACTCGGGTGGGACTCCGGGCCGGAAATCCTCGCCTCTGGCCGCCCCCAGCCCCGGAGGGATGGTCCACGCCGCCTCCTGCCCGGCGGGTGGGGCTGGGGGCGGCCCCCTTCCCCGGCCGGCCGGCGGCAGTGGGGTTCTCAGGGCGCCCGGGCCTGGGAGGCTGGCTAAACTCAGCCCAGCTGTGGCAGTTGGTTTATTGCTCTCAGCTGGTACTTGAACCCGGGGCCTGGGCCTTGGAGCCTTTCCCAGCTCGAATCCCCGGAGCTTTCTCTGCAGCTGTATGACACTCCGCTGACCCTGAATGAGGATAGGAAAATAGAAGCCGTGCCAAGCCAGAGTCTCTTTTTCATTTGCAGGCTGGCGGCCTGCCCATGACCAGGGTTACATAATGGGAAACATCGCCGGGGCTCTGGAGAGAGAGAGCCCCGCGCTGCGCTGCGCCGCGCCCGCCTGCCCAGGCCCCTTGCCTGGCTGCGGCTATCGATCTTCCTAATTGGGGCTCGGCGGCATTTATCACCGGCCGGCCGGGAGGCGTCCTGCTGGAAAAGCGGCCCGCGCTCCTCCCCTCCCCTCCCCTCCGCCGCTCGGATTCGGGCGGTGGGGGGGGCAGAGGAAGGGGCATGGCTGGTGCGCCAGGTGGGGGGGGGGCAGGCCCCAAAAGGCAGCCGACCGGGGGAGGAGGAGGAGGAGGAGGAGGAGGAGGAGGAGGTCGTCTCTGGCAGCATTCTTGTTCGGCCGGGTGGGGGGAGAGGCGGCTGGTCCCCCGGCCGGCCGTGGAGGAGCGTGCCAGGAGACTCGGGGCCCTGCCTCTCCGCGCCACCCGGCCGGCCTGCCTGCCTGCAGCGGTGGGGTTCTCTGCCCCCAGCTTGGAGGGGAGGGCCGGGCCCGTCTTCTTCAAATGGCGTCAAGCGAGGAGCCTGAATAGCTTTGGGCTAATGCCGAGCTGGCCTTGTGGGTTTGGCTCATTCCGCGTGGTGTTTTTTCTTATCATTTGCAAAGCACACCAGGTGCGGGGGGTGTGCCGTGGCCCCTGCTGTCCATCCCAGGACTCCGTAGGAAGCATTCCGTGGTGACCTGACCCGTGTTGGGGGCCTCGCGTTGCATTACCGGCCTTCTGCGTGGCGGTCGTGAGGCCTGTTGCTGTGGTGGACACGGGAGTTGTCGTTCGAGGGGCCTGCCAAGGGCTGCCCGGCCCGGCCTTCGAGGCTTGCCAGGCCCGGCCGGCAGGAGGGAGGGTCCCTCTGGCCCAGGACAGCCCGTCAGGAGGGCCCTCTGGGGGCAGGCCCGGCTTCCTGCCTCCCAGCCCCGAGGAGGAGAGCGCGGGCCGAGCGGTTTGCCATCTGGACCGCAGCGCCGGGCTGCTTCCCCAGCCCTCCTCCCGGGTTGGCTCGGCAGCTGTGGGGCTGGTGTGCGAGTGTTTCCACAGGCTGGTAGTGCACAGGAAATCGCCACCTCCGTGGGGCCCTTGCAGCCCCGAACGTGGGGCCATTGTGCTTGGCGTTAATCGCCAGGCCTGCCAGAAGGCCCCCGGCAGCCCCAGGCCTGGCGTGGTGGGGAGTCCCAGGAGCCTCCAGAGCTCAGGCCTGGCCCCCCCGCCCCGTGCCCCCGCCTGCTTCCTTGCAGGTTCGCTCCAGGAGACCCCCCCCCCCACACACACACACGTACGTCCCCCCTTGATGGTCTCCAGGCCAGGGGGGTCGGCTTCTCAGTTTCCTGGGAGGAGAGGTCTTGGGGCGGCCAGCATGGAGGGGCCCCCTCGCTAAGCAGGGCCCCCCTCGGTTTGCCTTTGCCTGGGGAACAGACTACCTGTGTGATTCCCCGGAGGGGGTCTGGGGGCCGCCCTGGGCAGAGCCCCCGCGTGCCAAGAGTCCCGGTAGCTCCTTCTGGGAGACTCCCCGAGTGGAAGGGCCCCGAGAGGCAGCAGGACTGAGTGGCTGGCGGGTGGGCGGGCGGGTGGGTGGGGGGTTCACCGGGCGGATGAACTTGGGCAGCAGAGCTGGCTGGTGCTACCTGGCCATGGGGGGCTCGGCGGCTCCCTGCGGCCTTCTGCTGGGGGCTCTCCGCTGGGGGTGAGCTGCGTGCCCGCAGGGGTGCCCCTGGAGGGCCGGAGGAGCCGGGGGCTTCCTGCAGGGGGGGGGGGTGTCCGCCCTCCCGCCTCCTTCCTGCTCCCAGCCCGTGCCTGCGCGGCCTTCCGCCCCCCTTCCTGGCCCGGCGGCAGCGTGACGTGGCCGGGCTCATGCAGCTGCCCGCGGGGCGGGCCTCTCCCGGGCCCCCCTGGCCAGCTGCGTCTCGGAGGGGGCCCAGCGCCGCCCGGTCGCATCCGGCCCTTGTCTCTGTGCCTGCCCCCGGGGATATGCCTTGGGGGGCACCCGGGCCGGGCCTCCCTGACTTGGCCTCCGGTGCGCCTGGGTCGTGCAGAGTTCAGTTCCTGTTCCCCCGCCCGGCTCTCCCTCGCCTTCCAAGGGGGTCGCATCGCCCTGCTGCCCGCCTCGCCCATGACACCGCGCGGCCCTCGGACATGCAGGCAGGGGGGCCGCTGAGCGTGTGTGTGTCCCCCCCCAACACACACACCCCCACCCCTCTAAGCGCTCCTGACAGCCGGACCCAGCTCGGAGGGCTGCAGCCTTCGCCCCGGCCTCCTTCCCCCTGGCATGGGGGCTGAGCGCTGGGCCCGGGCGCTGGGCCGGGCTTTGATTAATGGCCGCTCATTCCGCGGGGCTCCCAGGACACTCCTGAAAGCAAGATGTTTCGTTTCAGCCCCGAGCTTCTCGCCTCTCCCCCCCTCCCTCGCTCCCCCCCCTTCCCATCTTGATTCCAGCCAGTAAATGAGAGCAGATCCTCCACCTGGAGCCGTTTCCGGGGGGCGGGGGGGGCAGGCCCTGCCGCTGCCGCCACCGAGAGTGCGCTCTCCGTGCCCCCTCCTTGCCCCAGCGTGCCGGGTGGCCCTGCGTGGGGCTCCCCCTCTAACCCTCCCAAGCACCATCAGTCTGCCCAACCTGCATTGGGGGCAGAGCTTCTCAGGGCCGGCCGCCTGCCACCCGGGGGAAGCCGCTGCCAGTCCGGGGAGGAGAGCCGGCGGGCCCAGCCGGCTGACCCCCCTCGGGGACCCCTTTCCTCCTCTGCGCGGCCGGGCAACGGCAGCTCTTCTGGGACTTCCGCTCCCACCCTCTCTTTGGGCCCCAGTGCCTGGGGGTGATGGGAGTTGTAGTCCGACAGCAGCTGTCGTCCCGAAGTTGTGCAGCAGCTTCACTGCCGTGAGTGTGTCCCAGCCACCGGGCCTGGGGGGGGGGCGTCAGCTGCCCGAGGGCAGTTTGGGGCAAGGATGGCGGGACCCAGAGTGGCCAAGCTCTCCCCTCTCTCCCCCCCCCCGCCCAGGGTCTCGGTGGACGTGTGGGTCACGCTGGCCGACTTCTGCAACATCCTGACGGCCGTGAACCAGTCGGAAGTGCCCCTCTACAAGGACCCGGACGAGGACCTGGCCCTCCTCAGCCTGGAAGAGGACCGCCTGCTCTCGGGTTTCGTCCCGCTGCTGGTCGCCCCCCAGGAGCCCTGCTACGTGGAGAAATCCTCGGACAAGGTCAGGGACGGGGCAGCCCGTGCGCCCACCCACACACACACACACACACACACACAGCCCGGCCCTCCAGGCCTCTCTGCTTCTTCTTCTTCTTCTTCTTCTTGGGAAGCATTTTTGTGCAGCGGAACACGATTAAGTCATTGGGAGAGAGGAGGGTGTTCAGGGAAAATCTCGACCTTTTAGCCGCTGACATCCAGCTCTGTGTCATGAAAACCCCTCTTGACTTCCTTTGCGCGCTCTCTGTGTGTGTGTGTGTGTGTGTGTGTGTGTGAGAGAGCGAGAGCGAGCGCTTGCTGGCATGCCGTTGATACGGTCATTTCCTCCCTCGCTTCGAGAGCGCAGCTTGCCTTGGCAGGCCTCCCCCTCTCCTCCAAATGGCTTGCATCACGCTCCGAGCGGCCTCCCGCCCGCCCGCCCGCCCCACTCGCTGACTGGCCACAGGGCCCCGTGTGAGGAGGAAGCCGGCCAGATCCGTCTTCCTCCCTCTCCAGCAGTGACAGGCAAGCAGCAGGCAGCGGGCGGCTGCTGCGAGGGAGCGTCTCCTGCCCACCCTGCCCGAGCTTGGGCGGCCCTCTCTCCCCACCGGCAGGCCTGCTGTTGCTCCCCAGAAGTGAGCAAGCCGCTCACTAGCAGGATCTCTCCGTGGTCCAAACACGGGCGGCTCCAGAGAAGGGAGGGAGGCGTGTAGGAGGCTGCCATCTGCTGAGTCCGGCCCTTGCTCCATCCAGTTCAGGGTTGCCTGCACAGACTGGCAGCGGCTTCTTCTCCAAGGCGACAGGCCGGAGTCTTTCCCAGCCCTGTCCCGGAGATGCCGCCGGGGAAGCCACCGGGGTGCTCTGCCGCTGAGCTCCGGCCCCATCTCTGGGGAAGGTGCTGCTGCTGATTCGTTGAGCCCAGTATTGTCTGCTCAGACTGGCAGCAGCTCTCCGGAGTGTCAGACTCGGAGGGCTCTGCTTCCCAGCCCTCCCAGGGACTGGACTGGGGCCCTTCTGCCCGCAAGCAGACGCCCTTCCCCTCCGCGGAACATCTCTGGCTGTGCTCACAGGAAGTCTCCCGTCCAAATGCAAACCGGGGTGGGCCCTGCTTAGCCGAGGCCCTCATTCTCCCTCTCCCGGAAATGGAGCCCTGGGAGAGCTGGCCTTGCAGCCGCGAGTGCGAAGCCTCCCCTGCATTGGGCGACGACAGGTGAGGGCTGCCCGAGATTCCCGCCCGGGGATGGGGCCGCAGCCGCGTCACCTGTGTGAGCGTCTGCCCCGCATGCAGAAGGCCCCAGGCTCAGTCCCGGGCAGGAGCTGCTGCCAGTCAGTGGAGGCCCGATTGGGCTGGAGAAAGGCCTGCTGGGAATCCCGGAGAGCCACTGCCAGGCAGAGCAGACAGCGCTGGGCGGGAGGGACCCCGGGCCGGACTCGGGAGGAAGCAGCTCCCTCTCTTCCTGGGCTCAGGCTGGAATGGGCTGTTCCCCCCGTTTGGGGCTCGCTCCCTCCCTCCCAGCTAGAGAGGTGGGCCCTAAAACGTTCTGGGAAACTTCCCCATTCTTGATCTTAAGATTTCGACTTTGCTGCTTGAAAAACGGGAAATTAATGTGGTGGTGGGAGGGGTGTGTGTGTTGTATAAATAAGTCAGATAACATGCCGTGTCTGTTCAGGACAACGTGTAGAGGAGTTGCTGCTGCTGCTGCTGCTACTGTTATTATTATTATTATTGGAGGGGGGAATAATGCAGATTTTATTCAAATGAGGGGGGAAATGCATGGGAAAATTCTCCCATTCAAAACTTTCCAGACAACTTACAATGATTGTAACTTACAATGATTGTAACTTACAATGATTGTAACTTACATTGATTGTAACTTACAAAGTTACAAAACTTTCCAGACAACTTTGGAAGGGCGGTATACCGTGTTTCCCCGAAAATAAGACAGTGTCTTATATTAATTTTAGCCCCCAAAAATGCACTAGGGCATATTAGCGGTACATCAGAAATTACTGCTAGGTCTTACTTTCGGGGTAGGTCTTACTTCTGGGGAAACAGGGTAGAAATTGAATCAATCATCATCATCTTTCTGGCAGAAGACAGTTAAGTGTTCACTGCAAGCTGGGAGTCAGTCTGAACCTTTTCCCACAAAGGTATTTTCAGTGAACCCCAAACCTCAGCTCTCTTCTCTTGCCTGCCTTGAACCTGATGCAGAACCCGCCCCGAAAAACAAAAAGTGGGAAACGATTCGAAATAAGTTGTTGAGTTATCAGATTGAGTGATCAGATTTTTATGTAGCCGTGTTTTCTTTTGTTTTTAAGTCATGTTGCATGTATTTTATTTTGCTTGCTTTAATTCCAAAAGAGTGTTAAAAATAGCATCCCGCCCCGCAAGGTAAAATAGTTCTTGTATGCATTTCACATGGAGTTGCTTAGCAAGCAAGTGAGCTCTCTATGATTCCACCTTCTGTGCCGTTGAGGTGCAATAGCCCTGCTTGTGGCTTGAGGGAGAACAGAGGAAGCTGCCATTTACTGAGTCAGACCACTGGCCCACCTCGCCCAGTCTTGTCTACCCGGACTGGCAGCGGCTCTCCCAGGTCCCAGGCTGGGGTCTTCCCACGTCCTCCTGTCGGATACTGCCAGGGGGGGCAGTGAAGGAACACAAAGCAAACCACTGTTGTGCTCGGTGAAGAGTCACCAACCAGCCCGCGTTAGGTGGAGAGCAGGAGAGGAGGAGCAGGGGTTCTGCGGAGGAGGAGACCTCGAGGGTCTCGGGGCGTAGGGGGCAGGAGGGGGGCTGCTGAATGCGGAGGGGGCAGGCGGGCTGGACGCAGCCATAAATCCCGGGCCTCGCATCCGAGGGGAAGGCTCCCACCTGGCCGTCTCCGGCGCTGGGGCTGCTGCTGCTGCAGGTTTCTGGGGCGCTGCCGATTGCGGGAAGCGGCCCCGCTGTCGACCCGCGTAATTGATGTCCGTCTGGGGCGCTGCCAGCTTGTGTTGGCCGCCCGCCAGCGTTCTGTAACTTGGGAGCCAGGTGTGAAGCGATTTCTGTTCCGTCTTGTTCCCAAGCACCTACAGAAGCTCCTCGCATCCCACCGGGGGGGGGGGGGGACTCCAGCCTGCAGGAAGGAAGCAGCTGTGCAGGTAGACGTGGAAGGAAATGGCCCGGCAGCGACGGAGCGCTTCTTGGGGGGCGGGGGGCGGGGGGGGAGGCCCTCCGAGGCAGCCGTCCCCAGCCCAGGTGTGATGACACAAGGCTGCCTGCCTGCCAGAGGGCGTGCTGAGCGAGAGCCGGGCAAGCACCCGCAAAGAGCAGCCCCCTGGCCCTCGGGGCGGGGGGGAGGGATCTGTGGGGAGGCAGGAGCGGAGCCTCTGTGGGGCACAGGGGACAGGAGGAGCTGCTGTCTGCGGAGTCAGGCCCTGGCTCGGCCTTCTCCGCACTGCCCGGCGGCGGCGGCAGCAGCAGCACTAGCACTCTCAGTTCCCCAGCAGGCCTCGATGGAGACGTGGCTGCAGTCTTGCTGAGTATCGCCTGCCCAGGCCCAGCAGGGGCTCTGCCCCTGAGCGAGACCCGGGCGCCGCGAGGCAGCGGACGTGGCAGGACGTGGCAGGGAAGCCGGTGCCTGCAAGATCGGGCTAGCGCCTCTGCTTGGCCGGCAGGGAGACCCCCGTGCTGCCCCCCGGGAGAGCCGTGGCCGCTCCGGGAGCTCGGTGGGCTTCACTGTTGCCCCCCATCAGAGATTCGGGAGACCGTGCTGGTGGGGGAAACACAGCGGGGTGTGTGTGTGTGTGACCCATCAGCATCTCCGGGAAGTCGGGGTGTCCTATCCCAGGGACTTGTTCCAACCCTGAACCCCGTCCTCCCTTTGGCCGCCTGCTCCCCCAGTTTGGAGAGGCCCTTTTGGAGTTGCTCACCCTCCGTTTTTGGGGTTTCACGACCCGATAAGAGTTGGGTGTCGCCTGCAGGTTGGGCCCCCGCCCTGCTGGCTCCTCCCGGGCAGAGTCCTGATCCTCTCGACGTCCCCCTCCCTGTTAACTAGTTCCCACCCCCACCCGCCCCGACTCGTTCTGAAAGCGAAGTTTCCTCTTTTGAAGTCAGCGCGGTGACTCGTGCCGGTTGGGGTTCTTGAAGGGGGGACCCCCAGGCAACCCTCACCTGTCTGGAGATGAACACCAGCGAAATATTTTCAGGACTGAGGGGGGGGGGCGCATTTGCATTTGAAAGGCGGTCCCTTTGATGTCCTCGCCTGCCTTGGAGCCACATCAAGGGGCTTCCCAAGAGAGCGCAGCTGGGTGCCGGGTCTCGACCCGGGTCGGCGGGAGGGAACAGAAGAGTGCAGGAGGGCGCCCCCCCCCCCAGCCCAGGGCTGGCTCGGGTTGGGTTGGGCTGGGCATCAGGGCCGTTCTGGCTGGGAGCTGCCTCCATGAGGACTGGCCTCCTCCTGGCAGGAGCCGCCATTGCTTTCTCTAGGCAGGGTGCCCAGAGGCGGCAGTGCTGGGTCCTGCCCGGTGCGGGCGAGCCATCTCTGGGGAGGAGAGCTGGTCCTGCAGCAGCCAGCAGAGAGCAGCCCCCTCCTCCCCCCCACCCACCCCCCCAGCTCTGGTGCGAAGCACCTCGCCGACAGGCCCAGGGGGACCGAGTTCATTCTCCCCCCGCTGTGCGCTCCTGTTGCAGCTTGCTGGGATGCTCCCTGGTAATTAATTAGGTGTCACGGAGGAGGAGGAGGAGGAGGCGGCCTGGAGATGGCCCGCTTGCTTTGCCCCGGAGCTCCGGCTTCCTTCTCGCCCCGCTGGCACCCCCTACCACCCCCCCTGCTTTTCGGCTGTTTCGCTCCTCACACTTGCCTCGTCCTGCCCACTTGGAAGGCGCCTGGGCCTCCCGGGCATTGGGGGCGGACGGGAGGGCTGCGGTGGGGGGGGGGGCCATCCATCCGTGGGGCACGTTTGCAGGGGGGGCCACGGCTCTGGGGCCGAGCATGTCCTCCGCATGCCGGCGGGGCCCAGGTCCCTGTCCTCCTGGCCTCGGAGGGCTCTCAGCCGGGCTCCGGGAGTCTCTCCGTGGCTCGGCGCTCCCTCCACGCCCAGAGGCAGGGAGGGGGCCCTGGCCGCCGTGGGGGGGCTTCCCGGGGACCTGGAGGGCTCCGCATTCGGGGCGCCCTGCTGTGGTCAACCTGGGCCTCCTGCCGGCTTTAGTCGTGCCGTGCCTGTCTGGAGGCCCGCCGGAAGCCCAGCCCCCAGGTTTGTGGCTTGCCGGGGGGGGGGGCGGCTCGTCTAGTCCCCCAGTGACCCCCCCACACACACACACCAGATGCCGCCTCTGGGAAGCAGCCCACAGGTGCAGGCGGGGAGGGCAGGCCCCCCTGCAGCTGGGATGGAGAGGCTGGCGGTGGCCTACAGCCGCCAGACTAGGAGGCGCCCCTCCGTGCGTTGGTCTCAGCCCCGCATCCCGGGGCAGAGAGTTCCACAGGTCAGTGCTGAGCCCTGGGGGACAGGCAGCCCGGAGGGGGCCCGAGCAGCGGCAGGCAGGAGCCTCTCGGCAGGCAGCGGAGACCCGAGACGGCACCGTCAGCTTGCAGGCTGGAGAGCAGCCCCGTGGCGGCCAGTGGGGAGGGGCCCCTTCGAGAGCTGCTGCCAGCCCGTGGCGGCAGTGCTGAGCTCCCCCCCCGCCTCCGTGTGTGTGTGTGAGTGTGAGCCGCTGCCGGCTGGGCGCGCTCTCCGCTGCTCCCCGCAGTCAGCAGACCTGACTGCCGAGCTCAGCTCCCTGCGCGGCTTCTCGGGGTTTCCGAACCTTCAGCCCGTTTGCGGCTCCAACGTTTGCGGCTCTATTTTCGGAGCTTCCTGCGAGGGAGCCGCCTTCTCCGGCGTCAGACCCGTCTCGCTCCGGAGTGGCTGCTCTGCAGCAGCAGCAGCGGCAGCGGCACCCCGAGGGTTGGGCCGTGGGTCTCCAAGGAAGCTCTGGGCGGCTAGAAGCCACCTCTGCTGCAAGCCTCACGGGCTCCGGAGCTGGCACAGCCTGCTGCCCCCTTCTCCCGAGAGGCTCCCGCGGGGAGGGCAGGCCGACGTTGGGGGGCGGGAGAGGGGCCACCGAGCGCAGGCTTGCTGCCCAGAGATGGAGGGCCAGCCCGGGGGGCCGCCTTCGCTCGCTGTCCGGGGCAGGCAAGAGCTGCTGCTCCTTCTCCTCCTCCCGGGAAGGGAAAGGCCTCTTTCCGTCGCCCTCTCCTCCTTTCCAGGCCCGTGACTTGGGCGCCCTTCTCCGCTGCCTTCTCGAAAAGCGGCTTTGCCACTTCCCAGTGTGGCTCTGATGGCCGCGGAGGGCACCGTTTTGTCGGCCTCCCTAGAGCGGCGGCATTCGGATGTGATCCGCCGTGTGTCGTCCCCCCCCCCCCCGGCAAACGTCTCAATGGGCTCTCTGGCAATAACTGCGGTCCTCAAATATGCTTCACCCACGTTCATCTCCGTTCGTTCATTCATTCATTCATTCAAAGTTTATTACGGTCTATGACCAGCACAACAAGGGGGATAAAAAACACACACAATACAATTAAAATATAAATAATTTGAAAAACAAACGAAACCCAAGTCAACAACGTTATGACTGAAAGGCGATAGAGCCGC
The DNA here is from genome assembly GCF_027244095.1 of Hemicordylus capensis. Lineage (NCBI taxonomy): Eukaryota > Metazoa > Chordata > Lepidosauria > Squamata > Cordylidae > Hemicordylus > Hemicordylus capensis. Next base: position 13,732,829 of record NC_069668.1, on the reverse strand, counting down.
ACTTGGGCTGTTGATTAGAAGCTGGCGCCCTCTTCGAGGAGCTGCACAGAAGCCCGCCACTTTCCGAGCCGTGGCAGGTATGCTGTCCGCAAGCAGGAAAGCCACTTGTGGGCTCGGCGAGTGGTAATCTCCGTGTTTTTTACCGAAACCCTAGAAAGGCCTTGGATTCCAGTCAGGAGGGCTGATGCCCTGAGAGAGACCCATCGCTGGGGCGGGGGCGGGCCTGGCCGTGGGGCAGCGAGGAGCCCTGCGTCTTGCCCCATTGCTCTGGGGACCCTTCCTGCCTGTCCTCGGCCGCCTCCTTCTGCTCCAGCAAGACTCCCCCCTCCTCCCACCATGGTGCATCCCTTGCTTCCTGCAGCCACGGTCAGTGGGTCACAATAGGGTCAGGCGGGGCTGGCATGTCACCGGCCACACGGACGGCTCCGGTTAGCCAGCAGAGAGGAAATTGGCAGCCGGGGGGGGTGGTGGAGTCCGCTTCTCCACTCCCTGAGCCAAGAGGCACTTTTCCAAGGGGAGCGTCTCTCCTGTTCAGTGCGGGGAGCCACCGGCCCTACCCAACCCCAGCACAGTCCCTTTGGAGGGAGGGAGCCCTTGGGGACAGGGACCCGCCTTATTGCTGCTTCTGTCTATACCGTTTTGGGAAGGCGCGCCAGCCGGAATGGCCCCCTTTCTTAAGCCGGCTCTGCCTGGGTTTGTATTGGGATGGGAGACTGAGTGTGAGCCCTGCAAGCTCTTCCCCCCCACCCGAGGGGAGGGGGCCGTAGCTCAGTGGAGGAGTCTCTGCAGGCGGGGCTGGGAGAGACCCCCGAGCCCGAAACCTCCCCAGACCCTGTAGACGGTTCTGAGCAGAGAACTGAGAAGAACAGCCCTGCTGTGTGGGGTCAGGCCCAAGGAGGCCTCTCCCTCCAGAGTTGCTGCCAGTCAGAGTTGGCAATGCTGAGCGAGATGGACCCAGGGTCTGGCTCGGTAGAAGGCCGCTTCCTGCATCCCTCCCCTTTTTTGTCGGAAAGCAGCGCATAAGTGTCCGTTGTCGTCCCCACTCCAGGGGCAGCTGGTGGGGCCAGCCCCCTTCCCAAACCGTCCGCGGCAAAGGTTGGGAGTGGGAGTTGGACTAGGAGAAGAGCCTTGCCCGGGGCCCATCTCTTCCAGCAGCAGCCTGTTTCCCGCAGTGGCCCCCCCCGAGGCCGGAGGGGAAGGCGGGGGCCCCCTGGGATCCGGAGGCCTCCTGCCCCCCCGCCTCTGCTTTGCCTTGCCGGCCGGCTCCCACTGCAAGGAAAAAGCAGAGGTGACTTGCCCAAGGCCGCCCGTGGGTCGGTGGCAGAGGTGGGACTCGAACCCAGGCCTCCGGGGCCCAGGAGGGCCTCCGTCTCCGGGCGCCCGCCGCTGCTGCTCCTGCTCTGACCCCGGCTCTGCCTCCCGCCCTGCCTTTGTAGGTTATTGCGGCCGACTGCAAGAGGGTCACGGTGCTGAAGTATTTCCTGGAAGCCCTCTGTGGCCAAGAAGAGCCATTGCTGGCATTCAAGGGTGGAAAGTATGTGTCAGTGGCCCCCCGCCCAGACGCCATGGGAAAGGAAGCCGCCAGCCAAGAGGGAAAACAACTGGAAGATCAGGTACCGGGAGGGCGGGCGGGCGGGCGGGCGGGGGGGGGCGGCAGAGGAGGGCCCCAGCGGGGCCAAGGGCTGGCCTGCACTCCTCCTCCTCCTCCTCCGGCTATTTATAGCCCCGGGCCGGGGGCGGGGGGGGGGGCGGCCGTGTCTCTCTCCCGTGGGCTCTGCCCCCTTCCTGCCAGTCCCACCCTGGGCCCCCCCCCTCTCTCTCTCTCTCGCCCAACACTCTCTGGCTCCAGCGATGAGTTCCAGATGCGCCTTTGCAAATAGGATGGGGGGGGCGGCATCGCTTTAATAACGTGCAGCACAGCAGGAAGGGGGAGGAGGAGGAGGAGGAGAAACGGGGGGGGGCAGGGTTCAGGCTCAGGATCGGGCGGGGGGGGGGGCAGTGCTGAGCACACGTACAGGAAGAGGGCCCTGCTGCTGGCTCTCCCCTCGCCCGCCCGCCCGCCTGCCCTTGCCCCTCTCTCTCTCTCTCTCTCTCTCTCTCTCACATCCTGATGTGATTAAGGAATTTATCCTCTTGTTTTTCTGCCCTGGCTTGTTCCTGTCGCCCGGGGTTCTCGGCAGGCCCTGTGTGAGTGTGTGTGGCGTCCCTGCCAGCCGCCCTTGGGGAGGAGCTCAGGATGGGCAGAGACAGGGGGAGAGAGAGAGAGTGTGTGTGTGTGTGTGAGGGGAGGGGGGGCGTCCCTGCCAGCCGCCCCACGGGGCCACGCTCGCTCGTTGGGTGCAGCATTTCCCGGGCGGGCAGCCTCCCTCCCAGCCACTCTCGTCTAGGGCCACGGTGGTCTTGTGCAGCACTTCCCCGGAGTAGAGGGTTGGCCTGAAAGCTGCGGCAGCACATTTCACGTGCACTGGCCAGCCTGGAGCCTGGAGGCATCCCGTGGGGACACAGAACGGGGGGGCTCACGCGGGCCGCCCCCCTCCCTGCACAAGCAGGAAGTGTTTTGCGGAGGGGAGGGCCGAGCCGGGAGCCGCCTGCACTCCCGGTGAACTCTGGGAACTGTAGTTCTGCCTGGGGCCGCTCCCGTGACCCCTGCAGTCCCCCAGGAATTCCTGGGGGGCAGCCGGCCCGGAGGGGCAAATGGGTCCCAGTCTATAGAGCTGCATGCCGAGTGTGTGTGGGGCGGGCGTGTGTGTGTGTGTTTCCTGGGGTTGCCCTTGCTCCAGCCGTCTCTCCCCTCTGCCCGCCCCGCGTGCAGGACGAAGACGTCCGAATCGAGGCCTTCGAAGACGACTCGGAGGCCGAAGGCAGCGGCGGAGAGCTGGATATCAAGGAGCTGCGGGCCAAGAAGCAGGCCCTGGCCAGGAAGGTGGCCGAACAGCAGCGCCGCCAGGACAAGATCCAGGTGGGCTGCGGGGGACAGTGGGGCGGGTGCCACCGGGCGGGCCTGGCAGGCTGGGTGTGGCTGCCGCACCAGTCCAGAGCGGCAAGCAAGGCTGCCCCCTTGCTGAAGCCGAGGGGGGCTAGTGGGGGGGGCAGGCAGGCAGGCAGCAGGAGCAGCCTCCAGGACCCCCACTCCTCTGGCCTGGCCAGCCCAGCCCCACACCCCGTGAGCAGCCTGGAGGCACATCTCAGGGCCCTGCCGCTCGCCCAGCTCTCTTCACGCCGCGCCCCCCGGCAGGCAGGCAGGCAGGCAGGCAAGGGGCTGGCTGCAGCAGGCCACGGTGGGCCGGGAGAGTGCCGAGCGGGGCTCCTGGGCCCACCGCCAAGCGCCGGCGGGCCCACATGTGCTGGCTCTCCCAGTAGGGCCTTCAGCGGCCCTGTTTTACAACCCGCTCGGCACCGACTGCAGAGTTCACGCATCTGGCTAGACAGATGTGTTTGGCTGGGGCTCAAGGCTGGGGAGCGAAGCGCTCTGGAAGCGAAGGCCCTGGGCACTGCAGGGGGGGCGGACTCTTCCTCCTCCCTCCCTCCCTCGGCGGAGGCGGCAGGGCCCGAGGAAGGCCCCCCCACGGCCGCGGTGGAGGAGAGTCCCTCGATTCTGCTGCCGGGCGGGTCTGGCAGGGCAAGGACTCTGCAGGGGCTCAGAGGCGCCTTCTGGGTGGGGAAGCCGGCCCCTGGGCTTCCATACCACCGTCCCCATCGCTCCGGCCAGGGGGAGGAGGGGGGGGTCCTTCTCCCTCTCTCCCACCCCCCCACCCCCACCCCATCCTTTGTGCTCCGAGAGCGGCAGCATTTCCTGCCCAGCGGGAAGCATCCCACCTGGGCCCTCACCCAGCCCTTCCTTTCCGCCACCCTATTCTTTTCTGGGCGCTGCAGCCCGGAGGGCCAGTTCCGCCCCAAAGAGAGCCCCTCCCGGCTAAATTTAGCCAGCGCCTCCCCCCCCCCCCGTTCACCCTGGGAAACAATGACCCGGCCACCCACCTGCCAGCAGAGGAAGGCCAACCCCCCCAACCCCCCCCCCGAGCGGCGGCTCCATTGCGGCCGGCTACCTGGCCTTGGGCACGTCCCAGCTCGGGCACCGGCCGCCCCGTCCCGCCGCTTCCTGGGGAGCCTCACCCAGCCCCTCCCCGAGAGGAGCTCCAGCCGCGTGGGAGCCCTGCCCCGAAGGAAGGGCAGGAATGCCACTCGGCGCGTCCTCAGAGGCACGGTTGCTGACCAGCAAGCCGAGGGCTGAGCCCAGCCGCCTCCTGGGAGCGAGCCCCGGAGTGGTCCACTCCGTTAAGCAGGGCCCGCCCGGGATGGCATGTGGATGGGAGACGCCTTGGGTGAGCCCTGGCCGAGATTCCCCCCGAGTGGATGGTGGGGCTGTCGCTCCGAGGAAGAGCCTCTGTCTTGCAGCTAGACGGGCCCCCCCAGATCCCAGAGTCCCTGCAGGCGGCGGCAGCATCTCCAGCTAGGGCTGGGAGGGATTCCTGCCCGCAACCTTGGGGAGCCGCTGCCGGTCGGGGTAAGCCAGCTTGAGGTAGCTGGACCAAGGGTCGGGCTCAGTAGACAGCCGCTGCCACTGTCGCCTCCGCAGAAGGTCCCCGGGCGGCCCCGAGACCCTGGAGAGACGGGGCTGGGCTGGGAGCTGGGAGCTGGCGCCCTGCTCTCGCCCGGTGTCAGGCGGCTTCCTCTGCCCCGGTGACCCGCCCTGCGCCCCCCCTGGGCATTGCCCTCTCCCTCTCCTCTCCGCCCGTCGCTTGGGCTTCCTCCTGGCCGCTTGACGCAGGCGGCCTCCTTTCCGATGCTGCAGAGCCTCCGGCCGGCCCGCCCCCCCTCCCGGCCGGATGTCCGCGCCCCCCGCGTACCCCTCTCGGCCAGCAGCTGCCAAACACAAATAAACCTCCCTCCAGCCTCTGAGCCCTGCTGCGGCAAGTTCCCCTCCAGCTCCCGGGACGGGGGGGAGAGGCCTTGGCACCCGCCCCGCAGCTATGTGCATCCTGTCGTCCTGTCCCTGGCCAGCCCAGGGGGCAGGATGGGACGTGACGGCCGGCACAGGCCTCCCTCTCCGCTGCCAGGAGCCTGGGTGTCTCCGCCGAGAGGCTGCCAAGGCCCCCCTGGGGCACCGGCCCTGCCGAGGGCCCCTCCCAAACAGGGCCCGGCGTTTCCGGGGGCCTCGGGGGCCGGGCTTTTAGGGAAAGCAGGGCGGGAAGCCGGCGGAAGACCCTGGCTTTCAGAGGGATCCCGGCCACCAGCTGCAGCTGCTGCTGCTGGGGCCCTCCCACTCCCACCTGCGGAACTCTCTGCCACAAGAGGTGGTGGCCGCCAGCCGCCTGGGTGGCTGGAAGGGGGCCTTCGGGCCATTCAGGCAGGACGGCGGCTGCCAGCCTGCAAGGCAGGAGGCCTCCCCGCCCCAGTGGCAGCAGGGCCTCTTCCCCTTAGGGGACGTGCTGCAGGGTGTTATCCAGATGCCGATGACACCCAAATCTGCTTCTGCCTGTCAGCATCATCATCGGGAGAGGGCACAGCCTCCCTCAGTGCCTGCCCGCCTGCCTGGAGGCAGTGATGGGTTAGGGATAGAGAGAGGTAACAGGCGGAGGCTGAATCCAGATAAGATGGAGGGACTTTTTTGTGCGGGGTCGGAACTCGGGAGGTGATTTTTGTTCCGACCCCGCACAGAAAGGACGCCGCTACGCCACCTGCGTCCATTTCTTGTGATGAGCGGCCTCCGAACGGCAGCGCATCTGCTGGTCACCTCCAGGCTTGACTCCTGCACTGTGCTCTGTGTGGGGCTGCCTTTGTGCGCCGCCCGGAAACTGCCCTTGGTCCCGAATGCGGCGGCCAGGCGGGTCTCTGGCTCATCACTCCTGTCTTAAAAGATCGACACCGGCTGCCGATAAGTTTCCGGGCCAGGTAGAAGGTGCCGGGTATAACCTCTCAAGCCCTAAACAGCTTGAGCCCCGAGTATTTAAGAGAACGTCATCTCTGACAAGTTTTCAAAAGTCTTTAAAGACACTTCTGTTCACCCAGGCTTTTAATCAGATCCTCTTTTAATTGTGATTGTTTTTGGAAGGGCGGTGCAGAAATGAAACCCAGGAATGGATGATCATAGTGATAATAATAACGCGTCAATAACAGCGGCGGTGGCCTGTCTTGCAGCTGGCCGCGCTCGCCCCCCACGCCACGCCGGCTCCCTGTCCGAATCCGCCAGGTGGGCGGAGGGCGGGGGGTCCACGCCGTGGCCGGCCTTGCCCACGGGCCCTCTTCCTCTTGCAGGCGGTGCTGAAGGACCACCAGGCCCAGGTGCGGCAGATGGAGCTGGAGATCCGCCCGGCCTTCCTGGTGCTGGACACCAACGGCTTCATCGACCACCTGGGCAGCCTCACCCAGCTGCTCGACTGCCGCCACTTCATCCTCGTGGTCCCCCTGATTGGTGAGTCCCCGTGGCGGCGGCAGTGGGAGGGCTACGGCAGGGCGGGGCAGGGCGCCCCTAAGGCCGTCTCCAGCTCTAGGGCCTTGCTTGGGAGGGAACAAGGACTTTCATCCGGGGGGGGGGGGCCTGAAATCAGAGCCAGAAGGAAGCAGCGACACGGACCCGTTGGACCTAGGGAGCGGCCGCCGACTGAGTCAGGCCCTCGGTCCGTCCAGCACGGACTGGCAGCGGCTCTCCGGGGTTCCAGGCAGGAAGCTTCCCCAGCCCCACCGGCCTGGGACGGAGCCCGAGGCCTTCTGCACGCCCAGCAGATGCTCTCGCCCTGAGCCTCCAGGGTGGGAATCCGCCCCGGAGGTGAATGGCGCAGGCTGTGAAGAAGAACCCCTCGCGGCATCTCTTTCCCCCCCCCCCCGAGACACACACACACACACACACACACTCTTCCCCTGTTGCCGGACTGGCTTCCTCCTGCTCGGAAGGAGGGCCCTGCGGCTGGCGTTGGGGCGCCATTCCCGCTCCACGGAGCCTCCCTGGCCAGAGGCAGTCTACCTCCGAGGGCCAGGGGCGCCCGGCCCCAGCGGGGGCAGGCGGGGCGCTGGCCCAGGGAGGAGGCGCTCGCTCGGCCCAGGCTTGGCTCTGGCTTTTCTCCTTATAAAGCTGCAGCGCAGCAGCGCAGCAGCCAGGCCGGTCCCTCTTATTGGTAAACATTCGGCCCTGGCAGATAACCGGCGGCGGCGGCGGCTGCTGCTGGTGGGTGGTCTGGGGCGGGCAGGGGGAGCTGGGCACCCTCCCCTGCCTGCCTGCCGGCCGGCCGCTCCCTCGCTGCTCCGAGGAGGAAGGGAGAGCACCCCGGCCTCCGTCTGAGGAGGGGGCCGGCCGGCCACTGGGCTAGGCTGAGCTCTGGGCCCACAAGGGGGTGGGGGGGGTCTTCCTTGGAGGGCCCACTCCAGTCTCAGGCAGGCCCGGGGACGCATCCTGCCTCTTGCCTAAGAGATGCCGGGGGGGGGTGAGGGGGAGCCCAGTAGCAGCAGCAGCAGCTCCTCCCCTCTCCGCAGCCCCGGGGCTGGTGGGATCCCCGCCTCTGGCCCACCCCAGGCTCCAAACCGAGAGAGGGAGAGACGTGGGGGGCGGTCCCCGAGCTGGACGGACCCCCCCCCCCACCGCTCGCAGCTCCGCTCCTGCCCTGACCCCACCGCTGGGAAGCCGGTCCGGGCAAGCGCGCAAACAAGCCGCCCCTTTGAAGGCTGTTTGGCTTGGACGCCGCCGCCGCGGGAGGAGCTGGGGCGGCCGCCGGCCTCCCTCGCCTCTTTGATCTCCCCCCCCCACCCGCCTCCGCCGCTCCTGCTGCTGCTGCCCCACCTCCGGCCGTGCTCCGCGGGCCTGGGGGGGGCTGCAGCGGGAGGGGCCAATGCCCCCGCCAGAGGGGAGGGGGAGGGGGCTCCGCAGCCTTTCCCCCCCCTGCGCTCTTCTCCCCACAGCAGCCGCCCCCCCCCCCCGAGGAACGCCTCCTTCCCACTTGATCTCAGCACTTGGCCGGGGAGAAGAGCCGGCGTCGGATTCACTGTCTCCCAGCACCTCCCACTGCAGTTCCTTGTGGCGGGGGGTGATGGGAGTTGTAGTGCAGCCACATCTGCACTGACGGGCAACAGCTCTGCCGCTGCGCTCACCGGTGGTCACCCATCCTAATGCAAAGCCAAGGCAAACCCCGCTTAGCAAAGGGGGCCGCGTTTGCTCCACCCGCCCCCCCTGCAGCATCTGCAGGACCACACACAGGCCGGGAGCCCCGGGGGGGGGGCCATCCTGAGCCAACTGGGCCCAGGGTCCGACTCAGGCTGAGGCCGCCTCCCGGGCCCCTGGGGATGCCCAAGGGTCTCCCCATGGCGTGCTTGGTCCGGGGTTTCTCTCTCCCGTCTCCCCCCTGCCCGGGAGCTGGGGGTGGGGGTGGGGGTGGGGGGCAGGATCCAGACCCCCAGGCCTTCCAGACGGGGCCTAGGAGGTGCCGGTGGAAGCCGCGGCCGCCAGTTCCTCCCCGCCGTCTTTCCCTCCCGCCAGTCATCAACGAGTTGGACGGACTGGCCAAGGGCCCCGAGTCGGAGCACCGAGTCGGGGGCTACGCCCGGCTGCTTCAGGAGCGGGCCCGCAAAGCCGTCGAGTTCCTGGAGGCGCGCTTTGAGCGGCGGGACGGCTACCTGCGGGCGCTCACCAGCCGGGGCAACGAGCTGGAGTCCATCTCCTTCCGCAGCGAGGACAACTCCCGGCAGCAGGTGAGCGCTTGGGCCGCTTTCCGGAGAGGGCCGGGGGGGGGGTGCATGAGCAGGAATGGCCGCCTTGGCTCAGCAGGATCCGCCTTGGTTTGCACCGGGATGGGGGGGCGGCTGGTGAGCCCTCCCCGAGATTCCCCTTTGGGGACGGGGCCCAAGCGCCTGCCTGCAGCCCTGGAGGAGCCGCTGCCCGTCCCTGTCGGCAGCCCTGAGCGAGACGGACCCAGGCTTCCGGAAAGACGTCGTCCACGCGTGGCTCAGGGGGGGCTCCGATCCCCGGTGGCAGCGGCTGAAAGAAGCCTCCGTCTTCAGACGCCGGACCCTCGCCGCTTTGACAGCGGAGTTGGCGAGACCGTTTGGTTCACCCAGGCCTTCCAGATTTTGCTTTTTAAAACCACTTTTAAGTGGGTTTGTATTGAGGATTTTTAGGTGTGTGGTGATTTCATGTGTGATCTGGGTTTTTTTAAATTGTTTTAATGCTGTGCTGTGAGCTGCTCAGCAAACAATTTGTTAGGGGCAGCTAACAAAGTTGGCATCATCGTCATGATCACCACCACTATTATTATTATTATTATTATTAGATCTTGTTTACACCGTCAGACCAGTGTTATTGACTGGTTTGTTTGATCCAGACATCGAGTCCTTCCCAAGGACCTGGGATGGCTGAGTTTTGTTGTCAATATTTGTTCTTCTTATTATAGATATTGTCGCAAAATAGAGGCTGTTCCCAGTAAAGTTGCTTTTTGTAATTGACTGATGGTGATTTCTGTGGCCCCTATGGTGCTGAGGTGCTCTTCAAGGTCTTTTGGATTATTATGATTGTTATGATTAATATTTATTATTTCCCTTCCCGGGCCTGGTTCGTCCCAGCTCTGCTGCTGTGCCTTCACTCCCCACTGGTAGACTAATTGGCAAAAGCTGTTATTGACTGATCAGTGGGCCAGTTTTAATCAACGGAGCGAAGGATTTAGGAGCCGTGTCTTTAACTCTGAGGCTGCTTGCATTCTTCTGCAATAGGAACCCAGGCAGCTGCCTCCTACGGAGTCAGGCCCTTGGTCCGTCTCGCTCGGGAGTGTCTACCCAGACTGGCAGCAGCTTCCCCAGGGCTGCAGGCAGGAGCCTTCCCCAGCCCCACCTGGAGATGCTGCCGCATGCCAAGGCCCAGGCTCTGCCCCTGAGCTACGGCCCTATAGCGTGTGCCCGGCCCTATAGCGTGTGCCCGTAGCCCCTGCTCTGGCAGCAGAAAGGGGCTGCAGAATACAGCCTTGGAGGCGGCCTTGCTCCCAGAAGGGGCCGTGTGGCAGCTTTTCTGCAGCGCTCGGCCTCCTGCTGAAGTGGGCTCCGTGAACGGGCTGAAAGGCACTGCCGCTTCCCGGGGGGTGACTCTCTCTTCTCCCCCCCCCCCCCCCGCCCAGGGCAACAATGACGACTTGATCCTCTCTTGCTGCCTGCACTACTGCAACGACAAAGCCAAGGACTTCATGCCCGCCAACAAAGGTACGCCGGCCGGGAGGGCGCTCGCTCCGTCCGGGGCCCGCTGGGTCTCTGGGGGGCTCCTGCCTGTGGGCTTTTCACGGCCCCAAGCCCCGTGGAAAGGGGCGGCCAGAATCCGGGAGGGATGCGGGTGGGCCCTTAAGCAGGCGAGGAGGCAAATCAAGAGTACGGAGGAGCTGCAGCGGGAAGCCGAGAGCAGAGCTCCTGGCCCCGGTGAGGCCTGTCTGCGTGGGCGGGGGTGAGTGGGGCATGTCCGTAGCCGCCTGCCCATTCCCCCGTCCACACACACACACCCCTCCCCAGAGGGACTTGCGTGCATCACAGCACGGCCTGCTTCAGCATGGATGTCTGGAGGGGGGGCCCCCAGGGCCTGAGCTGGCTTGGCCTCCGTCCTAGTCCGTGGGCCCTGGGATGGCCGCCTTTGGCCCCGCCCCGCCCCAGAACGGACCCCGCACGCAGCCATGGCTCTGGGTTAGGCAACCAGCCCCCAAGCCCCCCCACCACCACCACCTCCAGCCCTCAGCCACCCCACGGCCCTCCAAGATGGACAGGGGGGCAGCCCCCGGTCCGCCTGTCTCGGGCCAGATTCTCCGCAGCTTAACTTGTCAGCTTGACGGAGGAGGCGTTCCGGAGTGTTTACGCCTCGCCGGGGCGGGATCGGGCCGTCAGGGGATTACGGCGGATAGGGCCTGACAACCTGACAGCCTCTGGTTTCTAACAATCCGCCTCGTCGCCCGGCCGGCGGAGGGGATGGTTCTCGTTAAGCCCTCCGGCGGGGCTCCGCACGGGCGGGTCCTGGGCGGCGGGCCACACGCGCTCCCTGGGGCCTGCCCTGCGGGGGCCCCCGCTGACCCGCCCCGCCCCGCTCTGCTCTTCCAGACGACCCCATCCGGCTGCTGAGGGAGGTGGTGCTGCTGACGGACGACCGGAACCTGCGCGTCAAGGCCCTGACCCGCAACGTCCCCGTGCGGGACATCCCCACGTTCCTGAAGTGGGCGCAGGAGGGCTGAGGAGGCGGAGGCCGCCCTTGGAAGCTGTCCAGCTCTTTGCCCCCCGGAGGGTGGCCTGGAGGCAGCCCGCCTAGGACCAGGCCACCTCGGCCGTGGCCCCCGTGCCGGGACCCACCCACGAACAATAAACGCAGCGTCTCCAACCCCACTCGGAATGGCCGTGCTGTGGGGTGTGTGCAGGCGAGAGCGCGAGAGCCAGGCACGCTGGGAAGGTTTTTTGGCTGCAGAGGTAGAAGGCGCACAGGGTCCCCTCGGTCTCTGGACGGGGGGGGGAAGAGGCCCACCCGAGAGGCTGGGCGTGGTCCCCGGCTTGGTCTCGCCTCCGAGGCAGGCCAAGGTGGGCCGATGGCTAGCTTTAGTTTGGGAGTTGCGAACTGTTTCTAAATGCCCCCACACACACACACATATATCATCTCAGCTCCCTCCTGCTTTTGCCGGGGCCTCCAGAGTCTCTGTGCCCAACGCGCTTGGCCTAACCTGACATCTCTGCCCCTCCGGGCACCGCTGGGCCTTTTGCTTCTGCCCCCAGCCCACCCCCACTTTGCAGTCCTGACAATGGTCTCTGCCCACAAGGTTCCCTCACACGCCTCCCGCCGCCCTTGCCTCCTCCTGGGGCCCTTCTGCTTCCCCTCTTGTGCTCTCACTCCCTGATCGCCTCCAAGCCAAAGAAAAGAAAAGCCCTCACGGTGGTGAGGTGAGACCCGAGGCCGCTGGGGCGGCTCTGGGAAGAATACGGGGCTGTCGATCTTGCAGTGGGGGGCAGGCGAGCATGCCCCCTTGCAAAGGAGACCTGAGAGCAGGGGGCGTCTTGGGAATGGGGCTGGCACGTGGCTGTAGGGAATGGGTGACGTGCCCTCTGGGGCACCCACAGAAGGGGTCCGGGGGGGGGCGGGAGTGTGGAGCAGCCAGCAGTGGGGTCTCCTGCTTCCCTCCCCACCCCCAGGAGGGATCTGATCTGCCAGACATTCAGTGGGCTCCAGGGTAGCCCAAGACCGGCCAGATCTTTGCCCAAGAGGCGCTCGGAGGATGCCGTGGTCCAGCCGCCTCTGTGGGGCGCCACCCTGAGCAGGACCCGGGACCCTTGTGGCCAGCGGGGCCGGAGAGGCTGGGGGCCCCCGGCTAGCCCCATCCGCCTCGGAGGGCAGCGGCCGGGCTGCCCGCCTCCCATTTCCCAGGAGGGGGTTTCCCTACCAGTTCTGCTTCTCGGGCCGGCCTGACTTTGGCGGAGGGTTTGTGACCATTTTTGTTCTGTTGTCTTCTTAATAAATCTTTCAGAGGGAGCGCTGCTCTGTGTTGATTCATGGTGGGGGTGAGGAGGGAGCCGGCTCTCGGGAGAGACCTCGGCCGGCTCAGCTCCTGGCGGGACTCCGAGCCGCTGCCACACCTGATTTCCAGCCACCCCGGAAGCCCCGTCCTCCCGGCCAGCCCGTCACAGACTCTTTCCGGACAGAGAGGGGAGCGGAGTCTTTGGACGGCAGACGAGAAACCAGATTTTTCCATTTCTGTGGCTTGCTGGGTCAAGCCTAGAGCAGAACGGAGGAAGGAGAAGCAGGTCTTGGACCGGACTCATCCCAGCGGTGTGGGCAGGGCTCTCCTCCTCCCGATCGTTCCTGCTCCACAAAGAGTTCCCTGGAAGCCATTCTGTGGCCGCCCCCACCGTGACTTGGCCTGGTGGCAGCTCTCAGGACCCGTTCTCGCCAGATGCCTGGGCCGTTTCCCCTGGGCCCACTGCCTGGCATGCAGGAAGTCCCCGGCCCAATCCCTGGTGGCAGCGTCTCCCGGGAGGGCTCGGGAAGGCTCAGCCCTGAGCTCGATGGACCCAGGGCCTGACTCGGTAGGCAGCAGCTTCCTCCTTTCATACACAGAAGCTCCCCCACTTCTCTGCTCTCCAAGGGCATCGGGCACGCGGGCCAGACCCGTCTGGGCCCACGCCCGGGGGGTGGCAGCTGAGAAGCAGCAGTGTGCGTCACTCCCAACGCTTGACGGATCTGAGGCAACCAGGCCTCCTGGCTCAAGTGGGCCATGGCTCCGCCTGGGCCTCTTCCTCGGCCTTGACAGCAAAGGACGGCTTTACAACAAACCCTCCTCGACAGGGACGCTCCGTCTTGGCTGCTGGCCCTGAAGCGCTGGAGGGCAGGTTTCCTCGGCACCGTGTGGAGATCCCTTTTCCTGAATCTGTGGGGTGCCGGGGGGGGGGGGCGCCGCTTTGGAAAGAGCCTCCCAGCCAACTGAGAAGTCGGTTCCCAGGTCACCCTGTGAGAAGAAAAGCTCGGCGGACCAGGATCCCACGTGTCCCAGGGGGCGAGGATGGAGCCCTTGCTCTGCTGGGCCTGCAGCTGGTCCTGGGTTCCGTCCCTGCCTGGAACCCCGGAGGAACGCTGCCAGTCTCTCCGGAGCCGGCAGGTGAAGGGTCCGACTCGGGAGAAGGCCGCTGCCTAGGACCCCCTGCCCAGGAAACCCTCCGCAAAGATCTCCACGCCCCCCCAATGCTTCGGGGCAGTGCTTCTGGGAATGATCCCATGTTCTTCACACAGCAGTCCTGCCAGACGCAGGATTTCAGGGGGTCCCCCCTTGGCAGCGAGGCGAGCTGGGCCTAGTCGTGGCTCCCCTCCCTCGCCGCCCCTGCTGCCAGGGGCCCCTTGGCCCAGCCCCACAAGCAACGCCTGAGGCCTCGTGTTATTAAAGACACACCATTTATTGCTGGCTTTTCTTGCTTCCGGTACAAAACAGAGGGGAGGATCATCCCATGTACACAAGGCTACAAGAGGCTCCACCGGGCCACCCCTTCCGGGGACTTCCCTTTTTTTGGTCACAGTCTAAGGCGGGCCGGTCACATCCGACCAGTTTAGGGCCGCAGTGAACGGTTGACCGGTGAAGATTTTTGGCCGGCCACGTTCTCGGTGTCCTCCCAGAGCTGGGAGGGGGGTGGGGGGTGGGCTGGCTCAGGTGAAGAAGGCACTTTGGGGCACAGGCTGCAAAGGGCTGGTGTGCAAAGAGGGAGGAGAAGCTTCACATTAACCTGTTTTTCCGTCAGGAAAGAGAGAGAGAGAGAAACAGCTGCTCAGACTGGACACAAGTGGGACGGGGATGGGGTGGGGGGGAGGCGCGTCTGTTTCTTGGGCCTGCTGAGCAAGCACACAAGCATGCACACCCCTCTCCTGGAAAGTGTGTGTGTGTGTGTGTAGAAGGCCCGTAGTCCACCGGGAAGGGGAGTGGGATGGGGGGGGGCGGGAGACGAATGTTGGTGGTGATTTTTGACAAGGCCTAAACCCCCGAGAGATGGGAAAGAGCTGATCGCATGGCGAGCTTTTCAGTTTTCTCTGTGTTGCCCTGACCATCTGCGTTTGCCAAGGAGTCTGGAAAGCGTTTAAAAGCTCTACAGACACCAGAGTTGCAAATCCTACATTGGGTTGTGTGGCAGCCTTTAAAAGTGCAGAAACTACCATCATATTTAGACTAGAGGACTCTGGATTTCAGATGCCCTCCCCCCCAAAAAATATGGGCTAATACAGGCTGGGGAGGACTCTGGGTTTAAGAAAAAGCCCTGCTCTCCCCCCCCCCCAGACTTCTAACATGAAAGATCATTTCTAAAATCAAACATATTTTGGGGAGGATGCAATTGTGGATTCAGGTATATCGATGTCAAAGGAATGGAAGTGAAAAAGGGGCAGGTCTGCCCTCCAAAGAGTCCTCCGTGGAGAGAGGCCAGCCCTTGGCTCATGGGGGCCCTGACCCTTTCCTGGGGCAGAAGTGACTGCAAGTGGGCCCTCCTCATTTGGCGGTACACGAGGAAAGGCACCCCAAGCGGCAAGGGCTAGAATGTGGCCCCCTCTTTCCCGTCTCTCGGGGTGGGCACTGCCCCAAATCACCACTTGGAGATGGTGCCCATGGCCCAAAGGCAGGCCCTGCACAGCACACCCCCCCCCAGTTTGCCCCCCCTCCACAAAGCAAGGCACACCCGGTTTGACACTTGGGCAAAAGCCTCCCTCCTGAACCCTGAGGCTGGAAAAGGCCAGCAGCTGTCGGGGGCCTCCACAGAGCTGACAAATTTGGCCGCGTTTGTCTTTGTCAAAGTGTCCAGCGGGAGGGGGAATAATGCAGCACACAGGGAAGCCCCCACCCGCAACAACTTTGGCTTCGGGAGCAGTTGGGGACAGTGGAAGGCAGTGCTTGGATTCAGAACGGGAGACAGTGGAGGAGCGTGTCCCTTTGGGGAGGGGGCCCCTCCTGTCCCTGGAGGGACACACATGCTTTCCTATTCACATTGTAATCAGGTCGTGGGGCTCAGCAGAAGTCCTGGCTGCCAGCCCTGGGGGGCAATTCCAAGGGTGGCGGAATCGGACACGTTATCACTTTCCCAGGGACACATTTCAAGCTCATAACACCCACCAGCAAGAGAACCTCTTCTGCTGTAAGGCTGCATTTCTGCACAATCCTTCGCTTCTTTATGGATTTTGCATATCTGCATGACTGCCCCGAACTCCTGTCTAATATTAGTGTCTGAAATACGCAAAATGTGCCAGGAACAGAATCAGAGGCACTGCCCCCCAAACCCCAGCTCCATTGCCACTGCGTTTTGCGTGTTCCAGACACGACCTATAAACTTTAAAGGTTTTGTAAAAACATGGCCTTACAGTAGATGTCCCCTGGCCAGTGGGTGTCTACAATACCAACTTGAAAATGGCTACAGTCCTTGACACAGTAGTAAGGTGCCTGATTCTGTTGCCCTTGGAGTTTCCCCTGTGGCTGCCATGACAGATGGGATGCAGAGGTCATCTAGCCGGACCCCCCCCCCAGTATCTGACCATTTCATCACCCTGTCTCAGAAGTGCTGTGGGAAGTGACTGCTACCTCAGCACGTCTCTTCAGAAAACTCACAGTTGTGAGACAAACTGCACCCAAAGAAGCTGGGGCGACTTCTCAGCAAGTGGTTCCATGTGAAACCTGAGAATACGTTTCCCTGCAACTACAGCTGACACCTGAGTGGCCGCTTTTTAAAAACTATCCACATGACAGGCAGAAAATCAAAAGTGCAGCTGATGGAAACGTACTGAACTATGTGCCATGCAATAGTTCAAAGCACAGGAGCTTTGCAGGAAAAAATTAGTGGCAACCCCGGTGCCTGCAGAAGGAAAGGGGCCTTGGTTCCTTGGGACAGGGAGGGTAAGAGACGCTTCAGAGTCACCTGATAGCTGGTTCTGACCCTGGTCTGGTTCCCGAAGGGGAGGGAGGGGGCTCAGTCTCCCCACATGGTAAACAACTAGGCCCCAAGTCCCCTCCCTGGCAGCATCTCCAAGACAGGGCAGAGAGAAACTCCTGCCTGCAACCTTGGAGAAGCCGCTGCCAGTCTGTGAAGACAAGACTGAGCTAGCTGGACCAAGGGTCTGACTCAGTAGATGGCAGCTCCCTATGTTTCCATGACTGCAAGCCTCCAGGTCACACAGAACCTGGAAGCTTCCAGGCCAGATAGAGGAGAGTGGGGTAGAAAGAAGGAACCTCCATGGCTCCCACCACCACGTCAGAGGGTACGCCAAGGCAGCAAAGGGGTCCATAGCCCATAGCGTCCCAGGGCCACCCCCACACTCTTTGGGACTGCACAGACCCCGAGGCCCTTTCCCTGAACAGCTCCCTGACAAGTCAGGCAAGGAAGGGCTCCTTGGGCAGTCTAGGAAGAGGGGTGGGTGGGTTCAGACGTGCCACGTGGAGAGAGGTTGGGACAAGCTCTTTCCTGCCCGCTTGAAGGAACCGGGAACGCCTCTGCTCTGCTGCACCCAACAGAGGAGGACTGTACCACTTTGGACGGCAGAGGGGGAGCCAAGGCCGGGCTCCCTCCTCCGTGGAAAGTAAACACCGTTGGCGCTGTGACACTCTCCAGCACCAGGGAGGGACCGCGCACTGGAAGGGCGAACCTCTGCCCTGGGGCAGCCCAGCACCCAGAGGGCCCGATTCCGTGCCCGTGCAGCCCACACAGCTCAGGCTGGCGGGGCGGGGGGGGTGTCCCCTGGCCCTCCCCTTCGGTGGGGTCCAACCAATAAGAAAAAAAAGAGGAGCCTTGCTCGGGGCGGGGAGGCTGAGGTAGGGAAATATCCACTATTCCCTGGGCGGGGGGGGGGCAGCTCCAAGGCGTGGCACAAAGCGGGGCGGGGGGGGCGCGCTCCGGCTGCATCTCGCTGGGATCGGAGGACACCCCCCCTCAGTCTGTCTGTCTGTCCCCTTTCCCTTTTTCACAGGGGGGGGAGGAGGAGGAGGAGACCCCCTCAAGGGTCCAGGAAGCCAAGCCCGGCCCCTCCCCTCCCCAAAGGCGATGCCCCCCCCCTAACCCCCGCAAGTCTACCGTCCTGGGGCGGGCCTCCGTCGGGTCAGGGGGGCGAGAAGCGGTCTATGGTCCGGGCGCGGTGGTCGTGGTGCAGGTGGGCGGCGGCGGCAGCGGCGGCGGCCGCCCCCTGGGCCAACACCTCAGCGGCCTTGTCCGGGCTGAGGCCGAGGTAGAGGCTCTCGACGGCGGCCTTGGGGTCGGCCAGGAAGTGGGAGGCGTGCGAGAGCAGCTCCTTGTCGTGGTGCTGCTGCTGGGCCAGCCGCGCCATGGCCAGCACCCCCTCGGGGAAGTCCAGCGCCAGCTTGCCGTCCGGGCCCGTCGAGGCGGCCGCCGCCGCTGCCGCCGCCGCCGCCGCCGCGTGCATCTTCATGTGGCTGAGCAGGTTGCGCTGCTGGGCGAACTTGCCGCCGCAGACCTGGCACTCGTAGGGCTTCTCGCCCGAGTGGATGCGCATGTGCTCGGTCAGGCGGTACTGGCGGGTGAAGCGCATGCCGCAGGCGTCGCAGGCGAAGGGCTTGAGGCCCAGGTGGCTGCGCATGTGGCGGGTCATGGTGCCGCGCTGCGTGAACTTCTTGCCGCAGATGGAGCAGGGGTAGGGCCGCGTCAGCCAGTGCGTCTTCTCGTGCTGCCGCAGCGTCGCCGGGTCCTTGTAGGCCTTCTCGCAGGACGAGCAGCGGTAGGGCCGCAGCAGGTCGCAGCCCGCCGGGGCCCCCGACGGCAGCAGCGGCGCAGGCAGCGGCGGCGGCGGCGGCGGCGGCTTCTCCAGGAAGGGCGCGCCCGCCAGCTGGCCCGCGGCCGCCTCGGCGGCCTCCTTGCGGTAGAGCTCGTCCTCCTCGTTGTGGGCCTCGACGTGCGCGTTCAGCTGCTCCGAGGAGGGGAAGCCCTTCCCGCACGGGATGCAGACGTAGAGGTTGTCGCCGCCGAAGCCCTCCGGCTCGTAGCCCAGGTAGCGCTCCAGGCCGCCGGCCGCCGGCGAGGGCCGCCCGCTGCTGCTGCCGCCGCCGCCGCCGCCGCTCTCCTCGCCGCTGCTGCTCTTGTCGTTCTCCAGCTCCTCGGCCTCGGTGCCCTCCAGGCCCGGGTAGCGGCGGCGCTGCGGAGGAGACTCGGGCTTGTGCTCCAGCTGGCCGCTGCTGTCCCTCCGCGGGGGGCCCCGGCAGTCGCCTTCCTCCTCCCCGTCCTCCTCCTCCTCCTCCTCCTCCTCGTCCACGTAGCCTCCCCCCAAAGGCTCGTGCTTCATCCACCGGTACAGGAACTCGGGGGCCACCTCGGCGGCGCGCCCCGACGGCTCGGGCCCCGGGCTGCTGCCGCCGCCGCCGCCGCGATAGGAGACCTGCAGCTGGGAGGAGGCCGCTGCCGCCGCCGCCGCTTCCCCGAAAGCGGAGTTGTGGGAGAGCAGCGCCGCGCTGACGGTGGGGCTCTCGGGCCGGGGGGGCAGCGAGTTCTCGCGGCTCTCCACGGCGGCGCGCAGGCGGCTCTCGGGCGGCGGCGGCGGCGGCAGCTGCGGCGAGGAGCCGTTGGGGCTCTTCTTGGAGAGGTCCAGGCCGCAGAGCGGCGAGCAGAGGCGCTCGGGCGGGCAGAGGCCGTGCGGGTGCAGCGCTGCCCCCTGCGAGGAGGCGGCGGCGTAGAGCTCGCCGCAGTGGGTGCTGAGCGGGTTGCCGGGCTCGACGGGTCGCGGCGGCGGCGGCGGCGGGCCAGGCGCGGACGAGGAGTAGCAGCTTTGGATGACGGGCGTCGGGGCGCGGAGGCCGCGGGCCAGCTTGCCGAAGGGCGAGTAGCCTCCGCGGAGCTGGCAGTACTTGCCGGAGCGCTTCAGCTGCTTCTTGCACAGGGCGACCAAGTCCGGGATCTGCAGGTAGCTGGCGGCGGCCAGGACGGCGCCCAGGCTGGGCTCGCCGGCGGAGACGCCGCCTCCGATGCCGCCTCCGCCCCCGCCGGGCTCGCCGTCGGAGTCGCCCAGGCGGCCGGTGTAGATGAAGTCGAGGACGGCGCGGAAGACGGCGGGGCTGACCATCTCCTGGTCCAGGTTGATGAGGTTGTCGTGCACCACCAGGGCCTTGAGGTAGGCGCTGCTGGCCGCCAGCACGTTCTTGTGCGCCCGGAAGAGCGCGTTCTGCACCACCAGGATCACGTCGCAGAGGAAGCCCTTGGTGCGCTGCGCGTTGAGCTGCCGCAGCAGCTGCCGGGAGTGGCCCGTCGACTCGGAGGCGTCCAGCATCGCCGCGCCGGGCTCGCCTGCAGCGGGGGGAGGGAGAGACGGGTGGGGGGGGGCGCGGAGGTCAGGCAGGAGCAGCGGGGGGGCGGGGGCCCCGCTGCCCGGCTCCCTCCGCCCAGCCGGCTGGCTGCTCTTGCTGCTGGCGCCCCCGGAACGGGCTCCCCTCTGTTCGCCTCCCCGGGTGGGTGCCTGCCTGCCTGCCGCTGCTGCTACGGCGGGAGGGGGGGGCTGCTGCGCCTGTCTCGCGCGCTCTGGCCGCCTCTTCCCCCACCGGCCGCCCCTTATAGAGGGGCTTTCCCTCGCAGGCAGGAGGGGGGCAGGCAGCCCCCCCCCCACCCGCCGGTGTCTCCGCCATCATTCCGCACGCCCCCTCCAGGCGGGCAGGGCTGCGCAGTCGCGCCTGGAGGGGCTGGGGCAGCCTCTGCGGAGCCCCCCCACCCCGCCCCGCCGCGGCTGGCATCAATGGTGGGCCGCCCGCGCTCGCCCCAGCCGGGCCGGGGGAGGGAAACGGATCCCGGCTGGGTAGGCCCCGGAGAAGCCAGAGCTGCCCTCGGAGAGCCGGCCTTGCTTGCTTGCTTGCTTTTGTCCGTCCTTCCCTTCCTCCCTCCCTTCTCTCCTTTTTCTTGTCTTTCTCAGCCCTCCCTCCCTCTCGGTCCTACTACTTTCAGTCCTAACCGACTTCACAGGGTTGTTGTGGGGAGAAACTCGCGTAGGTAGTACACCGCTCTGGGCTCCTTGGAGGGAGAGCGGGATGTCAAACGAAAATAAAATAAAATAAAAAATAAGCACCTCTCTCTCTCTCTCTCTCTCTTTTCCCCCTTTTCAAAGTTAAGATGCACAAGCAAATCAACATGTCAAACTTCACGGGGCTGCTTGAAGTTGGCCCACTGGTAATCGAATGAAAACTCAACGCGCCGCCAACTTCCTCGCCTAGCCGAGCTGGGGCTCCATCCTGTATCCTTCGGCCTGAGCGAACAGCCACGGCGCTCCGGGGCGCAGCGGAGAAAGCCGCCCAGCCCGGGTGGGGTCACCCCTAAGCGGGCGGGGGGGGGGTTCAGATCAGAGGCAGCCTCGCTTGCGGGGACGGGCTGGAGTCTGACAGCCCGAAGCGCAGGGCTAAGCCCGCCGCCCTCGCCAGGCCCGTCTCCGCGTCCAGGGGGCCAGAGGGGCCTCCTCAGCCCCCTCTCCCGCTGGCCAGGAGCTGCAGGGTCCCCGGGCCGGGGAGGGAGGCTGTGCCGGGGTGCCGCGATCGCCGCCCCTGCGCCTTCCCGGAGGCCTACGCCCCGCATCTCCCTGGAAAGGCCTGGCGCGGAGACGAGAAACCCGCCTAGCCAAGGATGCCAGCGCAGAGGCCTTCCCCACAGTGCCAAGGCGGAGAAGCAGCCGCCTCTCCCGGCGAAGCGGCTTCCTGCGGGGCCCCGCTCACCTGCCACTGCTGGGAGCCGAGTTCGTGCAACCCGGACAGGCGGGGACCGGGCGCGGAGCTGCCGCCCGACGCAAAGCAGGCCCAGGCCGCCCGGCGGCGATGGAGGGCCCGCGACGGGCCGGGCGTCGGAGGAGCTAAGAAGCAGGGGCACGCCACCGCCCTCCCACCAGGCAGCCTGCGGGCCCGAGGCGGCAGCTGGCTCCGAAGGGAACCGGCTTCCAGGTCCAACAGGAGTGTTCGACCCGCTTGCGCTGGCCACGGTGGGGCTGGAGGCGAGAACGTCGACTGCAGAAGAACTCAGATAGGCGGGGAGCTCAGATGTGGGGGTGTTTTTTTGGGGGGGGGCTGTTTGCGGGGAGTTTGTGGGTCTCTGCCGCACAGCCCAAGGCCGGAGCCTCCGTCCCCGGAGAGCAGCCTCCCCCCCCCCACTCTGTCTTGTCCCCTTTGGGGAACTTGTGTGGAAGAGCCGAGTCGACATATTCGCAGCTGCAACAGCAGCAATGGGCGGTCGGTCGGAGTTCTTCCTCGCTGCCCGGAGAGAGCCCAGTGGGGCGAGCCGAAGGAGCTGCCCGGAGCCTCGGAGGGAAGGCACGAAGTCCGGAGGCCGCTGCCTGCCCGAGCCCAGCCGCCGCCCGCAGCAAGCCCCTTACCTGGGAGCCCCGTCGAGTCCAACAGGCAGGCGAGGTCCGTGTGGACGCGCATGGCTCGCTCCGGCCGGCTGCCTCTGCGCCGGCGCCTCAGGCCGCTGGCTGGCGGCGGCGGCGGCGGCGACTGGCCCCCATGTGCTGGAGAGCGGCAGCAGCGTCGGCGGAAAAGGTAAAGGCCGGGCCGCGAACTCCCCCTGACCCCAGGCTGAACCCGGGCGTGTTAAAGGAGCCGCGGCGGCGGCAGCAGCAGCAGCAGCCGCGAGCAGAAGCTGCCTCCTCCTCCTCCTCCTCCTCCTCCTCCTCGCCAGCGAGCGGCTGAGGGAGGAGGAGGAGGGGGAGGAGGAGGAAGAGCCCGCCCCGACGGGGCTCCCGGGGGGAGGATCAGCCCCCCAGGTAGGAGGAGCGGCCCGGGCGCGCGCGGGGGGGGTGGGGAGAGCGAAAGAGAGGCAGGACCCCTGGCCCGGGGGCGGGCCGTCTGCGCAGGGCGTAGAGGTGAGGCCGCTGCCGTCCGGGGACCCGCAGCCAACGCCGCCTCCGGCCCCGGAGGGACGAGAGAGCCGGGAGCCACGCGCGAGCGCGGAAGGAGCGCGGGCCCCCGGGGCGTGGATGGGACCCAGCCCCCGCCTTGGGCTGGCGGGAGGCGGGGGAGAGAGAGAGGCGGTGCCCGCGCGGTCGGCGGAGGGTGGCCGGGCTGCGCACCAGCTCGCCGAAGAGGTTGGTGGCGACTCAGGTTAGTGGGGGGGAGAGGGGGCTGCCAGGCACAGAGAGAGAGCTCTTGACCCGGGTCCCAAAGCCCCGTCTCCCTCCCTGCCCCGCTTCCGCCATCCAGAGGCGGGTAGTGGCCCCCGGAACCTTCCGGGACTGGAGCGGCCGCTTCCCAGGCTCGCTCTCAGTGCGCGGCCACAGCGCCCCCCACCCCGCCTCAATGCCACCCCCCCCCCCACACACACACACCGCTCCCAAGAGCAGCGGCAGCGGCGCCCTCTCCTTCCAGCTCGGCCCAATCCTTCTGGGCGCGATTCCATCCCCGGCCTTTTCAGAGAGCCCGCTGTAGGGAGGGCACCACCTGGCGGTTGCAGCGGGGCCCTGCGGCCGACGCGAGGGTCTGACTCAGGGCCTCGACTCTGGCTCCAGAGGGGCCCGGGCGGGGAGCTGCCCGAGTCCAACCCTTGGCCTGCCCAGCCCAGCCCAGTGTGCTCTGCCTACACCGTTTGGCAGCAGCTCTGCAGGACTCCTGGCAGGGTGTCTTCCCCTGCTGCTGCTGCCGCCGCCGCCGCCGCCAGATCGAACCCGGCACCTCCGGCCTGCAAAGCAGAGAGACTCTGCCCTCGGCGGCCCCGCGCCCCCCCCCCCCAACACCCCCGTCTAGGCGCAGACACTTGGGGGGCGCCCCAGGCAGGCAGGCAGGCAGGAGAGAGATGAGTTGGCCTGAAGCGCAGGGCGGGGCGGGGAGGAGCCAGGAGGATGGTGGGGGAGTCAGAGCTCCCGGCGGGATTCCGGCGGGGCCCCTCCAACGCCCCCCTCCCCCCCGTTCTGCCCATTCCGCTTGGCAACCCTGCTGAGGAGGGCACGCTGGGCTGGAAAGCCCCTGGCCGGAGGGGAAGGCAGCCGGGCCGGGCGGGGGCGGGAGGAATCCGGGCGGCTGTCTTTTTCTCACGGCCGGCGTCTTGGGGGCAGGGAGAAGGATGGGGGTGAGGGTCCTGTGAGCGGGGGTGGGGGGGGACCGCCAGCAGCAGCAGCAGCAGCACCATCACTAGGCGCGTCTTTTCCACAAAAGCGCTCACAGGGGTCTCCTGAGGGAAAGAAATAGCTGCCCTGCAGGGAGTCGCCCCTTGAGCAGAGGACTAGCCTCTGGGGCAAGATGAGGTTTTTGTCTGAGGGGAGCCCGTGGGTGCCAGGCTCTCTAGAGAGGACAAGATTTTTATTTTTATTTATTTTGGATAGGAGAAGATTTTTTTTTTTAATTGAACCAACAGACTACCAAAGCATACAGGACTCTCTTGACAGGGCTGGGAAAGGGCCTTGCCCGAGCCTTGGAGAGCCGCTGCCGGTCAGAGTCGATCATGCTGCTGAGCTCGGTGGAGGAAAGGTCAGACTCAGTCGAGGGCAGCTTCCTCTCGATCTCTGTCCCCTCACAAGACCCCCGAGTCTCTGTTGGGCTGGGTTTGGGGATGGGGCGGTGGTCGAGTGTCTGCTTGGCGCCCGGAAGGCCCGCGGGGTTATTGTTTACATCTTCTTTCCCGCTCTTCCTCCGAGGAGCCCCGAGCGGCGGACTCCCTGCTTGGCTTTCTCCTCACAACAACCCTGTGAAGCAGCAGGCCCGGCGGGGCGAGGAGTGCCTGGCCCCGAGTCGCATCCAGCAGGGCTTCCATCCTGGCCGCGTCTCCAAGGAGGGCTGGAAGAGACCCGCGCCTGAAACCCCGGAGGGCCGCCGCTGCCGGGCACTCCGGCTCCCTGGGCCCAGAGAGGCCGCCTTTTGTCAGAAGTGGCGGTTCTCTGGCTTGCGCCGGGGCGGGGAGCAGCCGGCCCTCTCCAGCCCAGCAGCACCCCTCCCGGGGCTGTCACCCTCGGGGTCGGCTGCCTTGCTCCTTGCCGGGGGCCCTTGGGGGGCAGCAAGCAGGCGCCGCTCAGAGGGACCTTCCCGCGGAACCAGCTTGGCAAACCGCTTCGGAGGAGCGCGAGGTCGGACTCGCCCGAGTAGGGCTGCGAACCAGGCGAGGGTCAGAGGCCTCCGCCGCAGCACAGACAGACCGCGCCGCCCGCCCGCCTTCGCCCCCGAGAGGCTGCAGGGACGCCGGGGATGTTGCCGGGCGAGCGCCTTCGGGCTCCACGCACCACGGCCTGCTGCCGCCCGCATCTCGCCACACCGACGGCGCCGGACGCACCGACAGTCTTCTGGATCGCCGAGTCTGCCGTGGACGAGGGCGGACCTCTGCGAGGCGACCTTCGTGCTTCGGCGCACACGGGATCGTGGCCGCCTGCCCAGACACCGACCCCCCCCCCGCCGCTCCGGGTGAGGCCACCCCGACCTTCCTCCCCTCGGCAGCCCTTGGGCCGGGAAGAGCTGGACCCGTGTGAACGGCGCGACCTCTCCAACGAATCCAAGCTGCGCCCGAATCCAAGCTTCAACGAATCCAAGCTTCGAGGGCCCAAGGCAAGTGGCTGCTCCCCCAAAGGAGCCCACCCACCACCGTCCCTGTGGCGAAGGAGAAGCCGAAGGGCTCGGAGTTCTAATTCGGGGCTCACAGCGGGGTCCCAAGGCGGCTGCCGCTTCAGTCCCCTGTGGAGGGCCTTGCTCTGTCCCGTTTACACACCGCGGGCTTTGCCGGGAGGCTTCGCTGCCAACAACCCCAAGTGGTCCCCCACCCACCCAGCGAAGAGTAGATTGGTTTCCCCCAGAGAGCCATCGGGTTACTGCATTCTGCCAGGCAGGGAACAACCCGCATTGTGTGGGAACTGCGCCCCGGTAACTCGCAGGGACTTCGGGGTGAATCGGGCCGAGATGTGACCGCAGGAGACGCGAGTTCAAGGCCTTCGGCAGCCCCCCTGCGGAAAACTCCCAGCAGCGATCAGAGAGAGACAGCCTCGAAAACAGTGGTACGGATCTTGGATGCCTAAGGGGGAGACCGCCCGATTCCCTTCCGCAGCTCGTGGTCATCTGGGCCAGGAGGAGGGATTCTGTTCCGTTCCGCTTCTTCTGGGAAGTTCTTTGCTTCTCTTTGCGGGGCACGTTAAACAGTCTCTCTTTAAGCAAGAGTTTAATCTTCCCCAGAAGGTTTTAAATGCGATATCCCCCTGTCTTGTTGAATGGCAGTGTTTGTGTTCTTCTTGATACTTTCCCCTTTTGTTTCAATTAATAAAGCCTTACAGCATACAATGATCATCATCATCATCATAATAATAATCAACGGGGGGGGGGAGAAAAGGAAATCTTAATCACTAACATAATATGTAAATAATAGTTTAAAAAACCTCCTACCGATTATTTCTTCACAGCACTATTGCTGTGAAGAAATATATCGTTAGGAGGTTTTTTAAACTATTATTTACATATTATGTTAGTGATTAAGATTTCCTTTTCTCTTTTCTCCCCCCCCCCCCGTTACAACAGCAATTACAACATATATATACACACACACACACACACATATGTTGTAATTGCTAGGAGGTGCTGTAGTTTAGAAATATTTTTGAAGTTTCACAAAATAATACAACAAAAAATCATTAAAAAGATTTTTATTGAAGTTTTATAAAATAATTGTGACAGGTTAAAAACTAAAAAAACAACAAGTTGCTTGTTTGTTCCCCTCAGGAACCTGTTGTTCTGCTGCATCCAAAAAGGATCTGGGAGTATTTAAAATGCAGGATGATGATGATATGATGATGATGATTGCAAGCTTTTGAATCACACAGGATGCTGTGTGGGAGAAGAGAGCTGGTCTTGTGGCAGCAAGCATGACTTGTCCCCTTAACTAAGCAGGGTCTGCCCTGGTTGCATATGAATGGGAGACTAGAAGTGTGAGCCCTGGGAGAGATTCCCCTGAGAGGATGGAGCCGCTCTGGGAAGAGCAGAAGGTTCCCAGTTCCCTCCCTGGCAGCTTCTCCAAGATCGGGCTGAGAGAGAGAGATTCCTGCCTGCAACCTTGGAGCAGCTGCTGCCAGTCTGTGTAGACAATACTGAGCGAGATGGACCAAGGGCCTGACTCAGTAGATGGCAGCTTCCTCTGTTCCTCAGGGTGATCTTAAAGAGAGAGGGCTGGAGGCCTGTGTGATTTGAAACTTGCATCCTGCACTTCAAAGCCAAGAAACATGTTCCCACCAGCTTTTTGTTCCTTGGCAGCAAGGTTTCCAACAAGCCACCATTCACAAAGGACAGATCTTTCAGCCTCCTTTCACCAGGCAGCTCACGGAGACTCCATCCTGGGTGTCAGACATGGGTGTGGCCCAGCTGAAAGGGGTCAGGAGGCCACCAAGTCTGGCCTCTCCCAAATGCCTTCTCTGCAGTCTACTGGCAGGCATGGGGCTGCAACAGAGGGGCAGAGCCTCTGCTAGGCATGCCGAGGGTCCCAGGTTCAATCCCTGGCGGCATTTCCAGATCGCACCGGGGGAACCCCTTGCCCTGAAGCCTTTCAGCCACTCAGAGTAGACAGTCCTGAGCGAGATGGGCCCAGAAGCAATAATGGAATCTGACAGCCAGAGCCAGGGCCCTTGGCCTATGACAAACTTGATCCACCTCCTTTTGCTGCTGGCCTGGGACTGCAGCTAGGATGCTGTCCCAGGCAGGCAGCAAAAGCAGATTGATCACGCTTGCCACAGGCCAAGGGCCATGGTTCTGGCTGCAGGCCGAGCATTTGGCAAGGCACCAGTTGAAGACCATGTAGGGCTTCTGCCTGCAGAAATGTTGTGGGGGGTGGAAGGGCTGGGACTGGAAGAGGGAAGCTGTCAGTGTCGCCCAGGGCTGTCCCTCTGCTGCCGAGCGTCTTTCATTTCCCCTTTCCCACAGTATCTTCCACGTCGTCTGCAGCCCTCCCAAAGCCCATAGGCCTTGTGTGCGTGCCTGTGGAGGCCTCAACACACGCCTCTCTGTAGGCAGAGAAGCCGCTGCTCAGGTTGGTCAGTGGGAGAATGCTGCTCCCAAGAGCCCCGGGTGCTGGTCCGGGTGCAAATGGCATCCCTCTGCCTGCCTGACCTGAACTGTGTTTACTCAGAAGTCCTGCTGTTTGCTTGGGGTCTATCAATCAATCAATCAATCAATCAATCATCTTTATTACAGTCCAAGACCAGCATAAGATAGAACAGTAGGGCATGATTCAAAATGATAAGCACAAATTATGGAACTATCAAACGATATTACTTTAAAATGACTACTCTAATAGCATACAGCCATACTGTAACTATAAGGCTGCTATCCTTATTTAGTCTGATTGATGGTTAAATTTATAGACCACCTTTCATTAAAACAATCCCAAGGTGGTTCACACAGGGTCCATCCCAGAGTGATTGTCTATTGGGGTAAATACGATGGTAGTTGGAGTGTTTCTGAAAGGTTTGACAGCTTTGAAAACACCCTGGCAGTTTGAAGGCTCATTTTAAAACCAGTTAAAGCTCAAATCAGATCTGAAAACGAGGGTTTAAAAGGCCTGGGTGGGCTGGGGTTGAGTGTAGTTACGAAAGGTGGGGAGATGGGGGCTGCGGTCCCAGGCCCCAGACATTTTAAGCACCCAGCAATGCAGACAGCGGATAGTTATACAAATACGACGAATCTTTTGGCTACCAAGTTTACTCCAGGATCACCACCAAACCTGCACAAAAGCATGATTTGGTGGTAGTGGGGGGCCCTGAACCCCCACCTTCCCGGGAGTGATTTCCCGGCTCTTGTCTCTGCCTTCTCTTCAGCTAATTGTTGGAAACAATTTTCGGAGAGGTCCGGCAGCCACTCTGTGCCTCTGGTGTGAGGAATGGCTCCCTTAGGCTTCATCCCAGTAATTTATGGGTCTGTTACATATTACTCACCCCCCTGGCAACCCGGAGACAGCTGCCTCCCTGAGGGCCGGTGGGGGGGCCTGCTGCATGACATCTCGGGCTGGGGCCCCCCTCCAGAGGGGAGTGGGGGGTGAGCAAGCACCCCCTGCAAGAAACTTCCACCCATTCCCAGGTCCCTGCTTTTCTGAAAGTGTGGAGGTAGAAGACAAAGCAGAAGGAGCTGTTTCCTGCCCTGGAATGCAGCAGGGTTCTAGGCACGTAGAACCCTTCTACCGAGTCAGAGCCTGGGTCCATCTCGCTCAGGACTGCCTTCCCAGACCGGCAGCGGCTTCTCCAGGGTTGCAGGCAGGAGTCTCTCTCTCTCTCTCTCTCTCTCTCTCTCTCTCTCTCTCAGCCTTAATCTGGAGATGCTGCCTGGGAGGGAACTGGGAAACTGGTTTGCATGCAAGCAGGCGGGGGACCTCTTCCACTGAGCATCCCCACCCCCAGAGGGGAATCTCTTCCAGGGCTCACACCCCTAGTCTCCCCTTCAAATGCAAACCAGGGAGGCCCCTGCTTAGCAAAGGGGGCAAGTCACGCTTGCTGCCACCAGACCGGCTCTCTTCCTCCGTGTGCCTGCCAACATGTCCTTGGGCATGTGGTGGTGGGTGGGGGTGGCACTGTGGGAAACAGGATGCTGGACTAGATGGGTCTTCTTGGGCCTGACCTAGCCGCAGCAGCAGGGCTTTTCGGCTGTGCTGATGTGATGTTCTCTTGGCTTTATCAGCCGCTTTTTCTGCAGCATCCCACAGGTGAAGTTTAGAATGCATGATGAAGGCATGACGGAGCAAACGCTGGCCCAAGCAAACAAACAAAAGCGTTGTGTGCGTTGGACTGGAATCTTGTCAATCGATGGCGACTCTCCTGCAGGTCCCAAAGGAAAGGAGTTGGAAATAAAATAGGAGGCATCGCGGTGAAGCATCAGCTTAGCAGACAGGTGAGCCCAGGTCCAGTCTCTGGCCTCTCCAGGTCGGGTTGGCTGGGAGAGACTCCGGCCTCCAACCTTGAGAGCTGCTACCTGTCCGAGCAGAGCAGACTGATATTTATATCCCACTTTTCCAACAAAAGACCCCAAAGTGGTTTACGTAGATATACACAGATCAAATGGCTACCCCGTCCCCAAAGGGCTCACAAACTAAAAAAAAAAAGAAAAGAAACATTGCATAGACCCCACAACAGCCACTGGAGGGATGCTGTGCTGGGGGTGGAGAGGGTCGGCTGCTCCCCGCCAGTGCTCAGTAAAGAGAACCCCCCACTTTAAAAGGTGTGTCCCTCTTTGCTCAGGTAGCGGGGTGGCCTGCTTCCAGCATTGCTAGTCATGCCCTTGTATAAATCGAGGGGTCAAAAAGGATATTGTCAAAGCTGGCAGAGAAGGGCAACCCAAATGATCCGGGCCCTGGAGTGATGCTGGGGGAACACCAAGGGGGGGGGCATTGCCCTCCCCCCCTTATGGGCTTCCCAAATGCACCTGGCCGGTGCAGGATGCTGCCCTGGGTGGGCCTTGGGCCTGATCCAGCAGGGCTGTTCTCCTGTTCTTCAAGCCGTAGTTTTTTTCAGTCAAGAAACTTCTTTCTGTTGGGATGTTTGAATCTCCCTGGCCAGGCTTAAATCAAGAGAACGGCTTCCTCTTTCCCAACAGGCGCTCTACTACAGGGGAGGAGAGCTTGCATTTGCCCCAGTGGGCACTGCGGAGAATTGTGACGACTTGGAGATACACACACACACACACACACACTTTTGTGCAGATGGTACGACTTGCCCCCAGTTTGAACCCCCACAAAGATGGACCCGCAACGCTGCTGTGTATCCTTGACATGAACAAGGAAATGGTGCATGTTGTGAGTTGATTGTGTGTCTGTCTCCCTGGGCAGATAAAATGACCAGCCGGTTTACAGATTCCGTGCAGAACTCCCCGCTCCATTCCTCAGAGGAGTTCACACTCGTGCCATTGTGTGTATGTTTCTTGGCAGGGTTAACCCAGGTGCCAGGAGCTGCACACACAAGTGTGAAACGACTGGTGAGAAAAGCAGTTCTAAACACCTTCCCTACTCAGAAGGAGAAGGGGCTGAGTGTCTGGAGGGAGGATTCTTCAAGCTCGTTTTGGCAAAGCCCTCGCCCCCCCACCCCACCAAACTTGCTATTAGATTCCATTAGCTCCGCCCACTTGCTTGTCTGTTACCTGCCCTCGGAGTCCACAAACATTCTGTTCCACTGAGTGACACTGGTCAGTTGGGGGGTCTGCACGCCCCCTTGTTTTCCCCCTTCAGATGTGTGTGAGGACAAGATATCTGTGGGTTAGCCGGAGTCTGCCCCGGACCTCCCTCTCACCCGCAGGTACTCTGGTGAGGCATCCAAAAGGGTCCCCACCTTTCCAGCCCCTTCAGAACTAGATTTCAAATGCCCGCCTCGATGTCCGCCTCCCACCTGAGGACCGTATCTGAAGAAGTGGGCTCTGGGTCGCAAGGAACTTCTGCCGGCCGTACGTGTGTGAATGTCCACAGTGCCCCCAAACCCTCTGTTCTTTTGGCAGCAAGAGACTCACACGGGATGCAAGGACGTTGTTTCATCCCTGTGGATGGGTTAGTCGCGGAGCCTCTGCCGAGCACGCCGAAGGCCCCGGGTTCGATCCCCGGCAGCAGCAGCAGCAGCAGCATCTCCCAGTAGGGCTGGGAAAGAAGACTCCTGCCTGGAACTCTGGAGGGCTGCTGCCCGTCTGAGCAGGCAATGCTGAGCTCGATGGGCTCAGGGCCTGACTCCGCGGGTGGCAGCTCCCTCTGTTCCTAGTGCACTGCTCCTCATGGAGTACCCCCCCCGCCCGCAAATCAGAGCAGCCTCCTCACTGGGAAGGGGCTGGAGAGCCTGGTCAGGCCGTGGGGAGGGCCAGGGCGGGCTCCCCCCACCGAGGCCCTCCTCCTCCCCCCCACGAGCATTGCCACCGCCACATCCTGCCCCCCAGGCAGGGCAAAGCAGCGAGGCCCGCCCCCCCATCCCTGCGTGTCTGGCCCGCCTCCCCCCCCACTCCCCGGTGAGCCTGGGGGTGCAGGAGAAGGGCAGGCACCTCCCTCCCTCCCTCCCCCCCCCCGAGTTCAGCACATCGGGAGCCAGCCCTGCTGAACTCATTGGCCCGGCGGGGAGCTCTGGGCCCCCTCCCCGCCATTAATCACACGGCCCAGATGCGGGGAGCGGCCTGTGTGTGTGTGTGTGTGTGTGTGTGTGCCTCCCCTCCAGCTGTGGTTTTGGCGCATGCTCGCTGGTGGGCCCGGCCAGCCCTCCTTGGACGGCAGACAGCCCCCCCCCCCGTTTCCGCGCCCCCCCCTCCCCACACCTGGCTTCGATTAGCAGCAGGCCTTTGGCTGCCCGCACCAAACCACTCGCAGAGCGCAGCAGCAGCAGCAGCAGCCGGGCTGGAGCCCCTGGGGCAGGGGGGGGCACGCATGCCGGCCCTCTCCCCCCCCCGCCACGGGCTTCTCTGTGCCCGGCCAGCGGGCATTGGCACGGCCTCCTCCTGGGCAAGGCCAGGGTCTGTCCCCGTCCCCCGTCCCCCCTCCGCCAGCCTCCTCGGGAAGGTGGGCAACATCTGAACGCAACCTGAGACCTGTGTGGCTGGGCTTGCGGGGCGGGGTGGGGGGGGGGGGGGAGGAGGAAGCCTGCCTCCTCCGTGGGCTGACAAGCCTTGCAGCCCCCCTTCCAAGGAGAGGAGGTCTCTGCCTTCCGCCCAAGATGTGGAGTCTCCCCTCCAGGCCTCCCACCGGTGGTGCCTGCTGCAGGCAGGGGGACAGGTTTCCCTCCCGCGGGCTCTGGCTTGATGACTCCTCTGGGCACAGAGGCCGGCCCGGCCCCCGGCCTGGAAAGGGAAGAGCTGTTCCCTCGGCCAGGGCCAGGGCCCGGGCGGAGTGGGGTGGGTGGGGGGGGCCCCCATCTTTGGGGTGCTAGCCTGGACGCTGGAAACTGACACGGCCTTGGCAGGGGAGAGTGGAACGGGAGTGCAGGAGCAGGAGCAGGAGCAGGAGGCCGGCCCCAGCCCAGAAGAGCGGGCAGATGCATCCTCCTGGAGGACGGCGCCGGCTTTTATGGGGTGTGCGGAGAACTAGCCAGGTGGGGACGGGCCCCCGGGCTGCTGGGGGCTGCGCGCTCAGGCCGGGACAGGCCAAGGCTTCTTCCCAGTTCACAGCCACGACGAGTCACCACGGGTCTCGTGGCCGCCACAACTGCAGCTCTCAAGGAAAGCAAGACAACCACGGGAGAAGGCGCACCACTCCAAAACACCTCCAAAGGAGAGGAAGTGAGGATGGCACACCAGACACATGCGAGGACTGCTTGCTTGCTTGCTTGCTTGCTTGCTTGCTTGGAGAAGGCGGGGTGAGCAGAAAGGCCTTCGGCTGGCGGCTGAAAGAGCAAAGAGGCGGGGCCAGATGAGCCTCACCGTGGGGAGGCTGTTCCTTTAGCCGGGGGCCACCACCGGAAAGGCCCCCCCTCTCCCTAGCAGCCAGCCGCCTCGCCCCATTGGGCAGGGGTCCTCGGAGGAAGACAGCTGGGCTGGTTTGGCGTGCTAGGGGCGGACGGCCACTTAGCATGTGCAGAGTGCCTTTTCCCAAGTCAACACACCCCACACTCTCTCCTTTCATGGGATGGGGGGCGGGGTTCTGACTGGGTTCCCATGCCAGAGAAGGTGGCCTGCAGGCAGATCTGGCTGAGAGGTGTGGCATCTCCCCTGAAAGGCCCGGGGAACCGAGAGCCACTGGGAAGTGGTTGAGCGAGGCTGGGGTCCAGGACAGGAGGGTGGGAGGGCTGGCCGCCTCCTGCTGAGTCAGACCCTTGGTCCACTGAGCTCAGGACTCTCTGCACGGACTGGCAGCTGCCCTGCACATGCTCAGCGCCCTGCACATGCTCAGAGGCACTCTTTTGTTCCACAGCAGAACCTGGAACACTGAGGACAGGCCGCCTGGGGCTTTTAGGCATGGGCGTAACTGGTGTGTGTGGGGGGCAGCCAGGGCACGTGCCCTAGGCCCCACTGGGGGGGGGTGTCACGGCAGGGCCTGACACCCCCACCCCACTGCCCGCCTGCCCAGGCCCCGCCTCAGCCCCTCGTCCCTGTTGGCCCTCCCTCCTGCCTGTCCTCCTGGCCGGCAAGCTGAGCAGCCAATCAGCTGCTAGAGCTCCTCCTCTCCCCGCCTCTCAGCTGATTGGCAGGTGGGCGGGGCTTCCAGAGAGGCCTCCACCCGGTAGGCCTCGCTGAAGCCTGGGCTCGAGTAGGCCCTCCGGCCCCCAGCCAGCCAGGGAGGAGGGAAGCAGCCAGCCAGCCAGCCAGAGGGGCCCCCACCGCAGCAGGCCCAGCCCTTGCCAGGTAGGATGCGAATCCCTCCTCTTTGTGGTCCCCCCCCCACCTGCCCTAGATATATAGGGACCTGCTTGCCTTGGGGGGGGGGGGGGAGACTGAGATGTCTCTGGATATTTCATTGGAAACCGCTTGGAAAATTTGCTGCCTTTCCAAACAAAAACTACCTAAGGAGGCCTAGAAGTGGCTTGTTTCGTGGCAGAAAATTACAAAAACTTCTGGAACAAACAAATATTTATATTCTATTGTATTGTGTTATATGTATTTATTTATTCATTCATCCCCTCATTCATTCATAAATGCCCTTCAGCTGTTCAAGGTGTTTTGCAGCCCAGGAGGAGCCTGTGGGGGGGGGGGGGCTTGCTTGGATGTTTGTTTTCCTTGCATGTGGGAACTGCGCCCCAATAATTCACAGGGACAACTTCCAGGTCAGTCTGGCCGACGTGTGAATGCAGCAGCCCCTCCATAATTCCCGAGGAGGAGAGGGGTGTCGAAGGGCTCTAGAAGCCCTTTGGGCAGAATAGAAATTGAATTATTATTATTATTATTATTATTATTATTATTATTATTATTATTAATAAGAATTAATCCCCGTGTGAAAAGCCTCCTGGAATCCCACTTGACTAGATTGGTTCGGGATTCTGAGAATGCATAGATAGGCTCCCCCTGCCTGGGTAAAAGTCTCTGGTTCATCTGCAGCAAAGGGCCCGTTTTAATAATGTGTGTTTCTAGTGTGTTCTAGGCATTAAAAGGAGCACAAATAGATAGTCCTCACTGTATATATTGTGAAGTGTGCATGTGTGAATTCAGTGCAATGCATTTCCAGGCAGCAGACGTATTTTGGCGTATCGGTCTTGAATCCTTGGGGGCCCGGGGTGTGCGGAGGCCCTGGACTTTGAGGGGCTGGGGGCCCACGTTGAAACCTCGTCTCTGGGCCCACGCCAACCTTGCGAGGCCCCCTGGCGGCCGCTACACCTGGGTTTCTGCACAACACCTGCACAGAAGAAACTGCCCTGTAGAAAATGTGTCTCTTGTCAACTGACCCTGAATTTTCCATCCGTGCCTGGGATGTCATGAGTGAGCCAGCGTGGTGCAGTGGTTAGAGTGCCAGACTAGGACCCGAGTTCAAATCCCCATTCAGCCTCATGAGACTTGCTGGGCCAGTCACTTCCCTCTCAGCCTCGCCTACTTCACAGGGTGGTTGTGAGGAGAAACCTAAGTAAGTAGCACACCGCTCTGGGCTCCTGGGAGGAAGAGCGGGATATAAAATGTAAAGAAATTAAAATTAAATTAAATTTTGCTAGTGGCTATTTGGGCAAGTGACCCTCTCTAGGACAAAGCCATGTTTTTTTAAAAAAAGCATGAGATGAGACCGAGAAAATGACGCTGGGCATCCTAAACAGGACTCCTGCCGGTGGTTGTAAGGAGATGGCTCCTGTTTTCAGGTTCAGTGTTCCTTGGGATTTCCAGAGGTGGTGGACTACAAGTCCCATCGTCCCTGCCTGGACAGGGGTGCGATGTCTGTGCTGGCCCTGGGCGCTCTTTCCCTAGCTACGCAGGCCCCTGGGCTTCAGCCACAAGTTCTTCTGGGGCTGCTGAGGCCAGGCCTCAAGGGATGCGCCCCCTGCCTCTGCGCCCGTGCAGGATGCGCCCCCTGCCTCTGTGCCCGTGCAGGATGAGCTCTCTGCCCGTGCAGGATGCGGCCCCTGCCTCTGCGCCCGTGCAGGATGTGGCCCCTGCCTCTGCGCCCGTGCAGGATGCGCCCCCTGCCTCTCTGCCCGTGCAGGATGCGGCCCCTGCCTCTGCGCCCGTGCAGGATGCGCCCCCTGCCTCTGTGCCCGTGCAGGATGCGGCCCCTGCCTCTGCGCCCGTGCAGGATGTGGCCCCTGCCTCTGCGCCCGTGCAGGATGCGCCTCCTGCCTCTGTGCCCGTGCAGGATGCGCCCCCTGCCTCTGTGCCCGTGCAGGATGCGCCCCCTGCCTCTGTGCCCGTGCAGGATGCGGCCCCTGCCTCTGTGCCCGTGCAGGATGCGGCCCCTGCCTCTGCGCCCGTGCAGGATGCGGCCCCTGCCTCTCTGCCCGTGCAGGATGCGCCTCCTGCCTCTGTGCCCGTGCAGGATGCGGCCCCTGCCTCTGCGCCCGTGCAGGATGCGCCCCCTGCCTCTGCGCCCGTGCAGGATGCGCCCCCGGCCTCTCTGCCCGTGCAGGATGCGCCCCCTGCCTCTGCGCCCGTGCAGGATGGCCCCCTGCCTCTGTTCACACGTGTGTGTCCCTCGCCTCCTGTGCCTTTCGCAGCAGCCTTCCTCCTCCTCCTCCTCCTCCTCCTCCTCCTCCCTGGCAACCAGAAGTCCGGCGGCTGTGCCTCTCCCCATCCACCGCGTCGTGCCCAGGAGGATGCGGAGCGCAGCAGCACCGGTTGGGTGCCTCCCTGCCGGGGCCTGGGAAGGAGGCGCGCAGCCTTCTCCACCAGGCGGTCTCTGGGCTCGGGCGGGGAGCAGCTGCTGCCCACCCACGCGCGGGCATCTCGAGGGGGCAGCCGCCGCCCTGCCTGCCAGCCGGCCTGCGTCACTCGCCGGGGCGATTGCCCAGCCGCCGCGGCAGTCCCTTCCTGCCGCCACCAGGTGGCAGCAGCACCCGCCCCCCGTCCCCGCTTGGCAGCGCCGAGCTTGACGCCGCCGCGCCGTGACGGAGGCATGATGCCGATGCAGCCGCCGCCCCCCCACCGGGCACGCTTTGTGGAAGGGGGGCTTGCGGGGGGGGGGCGGGCGGGATGTGGGTCTGTGGGTCAGTCTCCTCCCCTGCTACGCAGTACTGCGGCTGCACCCCAGAGGTGGGAGAAACCGGCAAGGTTGGGCCCCCCTCCTCCCCGGTCCCTGCAGTGCAGGCCAGGAGTCCTGGAGGGGGGGGGGCTTGCTGAAGTCTCTGCGCGGGGGGGGAGGCACCCCCCCGCCCCATTTCTGGGAGGCTCAGCTGTGCCCGCTGGGGATGGGGTTGGATGCTGGCAAGGTCCGGTCCTGAGGGCGGCTGCCAGTCAGTGTGGAGACCATGCTGAGCGGGGTGGGCCAAGGGCCCGACTCAGCCGGAAGGCAGGCGGCTCCATCTTACACTGGCTCAGGGGGGGCTTTTCCTTGGGAGTTGTGTGGATCAGCCGACCTGGTTTCCTTCATGGAGGGGAAGTTTCTGGTCCTGTGCTTTGATATGCCTTCTTTAGTTTAAAAAACAACAACAACAACAACAACAACAACAAAGAGCCAAGGAATAAAATAAAGTGTATTTGTTTAAGCGGTTGTGGCTTGCTGGCAGTTTCTGCTTGTCCTCTGGGCCTTCCGCTGCCTGGAGCGTCGTTTAGCTTGATCGGTTCGCAGGTCAGCCTGGCCCGTAGGTGGTGGCCCCAGAAGGGTGACCCCCAGGCAGCAGCGGCACCTCCAGGTAGGGCTGGGAGAAACCCCTGCCTGAAATCCTGGAGAGCGGCTGCTGCTGCTGCTGCTGCTGCCGGTCTGTGCAGGTAATACTGAGCCAGATAGACCAGTGGGGGGACTCAGGAGGCAGCAACCACCTATGGAACCTGTAGGTCAAGCAGTAGACCACCCTTTGGAGGATCGGGGCCCTGGTTCAGTGGCAGAGCCCCCGCGTTGCTCGCAGAAGCCCCCCAGGTCCAGTCCTTGGCTGGCAGCGTCCGGGGTCCCAGCTTCTGGGTGCAGCCACTGAATTTCTGCCTGCCTTGTCAAGTTTTTTTTTTTTTTTTAAAGTGGCTATGACTTCCTCTTCCCCTGCAGACCAGGCCTCTGCCGATCCAGCAGTACTGAGCTAGATGGACCTAGGCTCTGACTCAATATTATTATTATTATTATTATTATTATTATTATTATTATTATTATTATTTACATTTATATCCCGCTCTTCCTCCAAGGAGCCCCAGAGCGGTGTACTACAGACGTGAGTTTCTCTTTCACAACAACCCTGTGAAGTAGGCTAGGCGGAGAGAGAAGTGACTGGCCCAGAGTCACATCCAGCAAGTCTCAGGGCTGAAGGGGGATTTGAACTCGGGTCTCCCCGGTCCTCGTCCGGCACTCTCACCACCACACCACGCTGGCAGCTTCCTGGGTTAAGGGGCTGTGGCTCAGAGCCGGAGTCTCTGCTGGGCACGCAGAAGGGCGTCTGGCCCGACCCCGGGCGGCAGCATCTCCAGGGAGGCCTGGGAAGGACCCCTGCCTGGAACCTTGGAGAAGCTGCTGCCGGTCCGAGCAGGCAGTCCTAAAGAAGGTCTGACTCTGCGTCAGGCGGCTTCCTATGGGCAGATCTGGAGCCGCTGGGAAGCAAGCGGGGGGGGGGGTGTACTAGAGGGCTGGGGGCAGGGAGGGAAGTGTGGGGCACGTGTGGGCAGGGGTGGAGGAGGAGGGAGCCGTGACTGACTTGCACGTGGAGGGCCCCCCCCAGCCCCCCTCCCTCCCTCCCTCCCATCCATCCATTCATGGATTCCTCCTCTGCCCCCCCTCCCCTTCCTCCCCGAATGCCGCATTCGGTTCCGGCGCACCTGACCCGGGGTGGGGGGGCGCTCCTCGCTCCCTCGAAGGCTCCCGAGGAGGGGGCCGGGGCCCAGGTCTGACCCCCAGCCAGCCCCCTCCAGCCCGGGCCTGGCTCCCCCATCGCCATGCTGCTGGCCAGGGACCCCCCCCCCGCCATGCCTTGGGCATCGCTTTCCCCGCGGCGGCAGCAGCAGCAGCAGCGCCATCCTCTGTTGCCATGGAGACCACTATGATGCTTTTTCCCGGGTACAATGCGAGTGAGGTCAGAGCGGCAGCTTCCAACACAAACAAGATGTGGGGCGGGGGGGGGGGGCGGGAGGAGGTTTCCAGAACAGTTCTAGGGGCACACTGCAGGGGAGGCGGGCAGGAGCCCCCTGTCAGAAGAAGCTGCCCCACACCGAGTCTGGCCCTTGGTCCATCTGGTTCAGGATCGCCTGCACGGACTGGCAGCAGCGGCTCTCCCAAGGGTGCAGGCGGGGGTCTTTCCCAAAACCCTCCAATGCAGTAGGGTGGCCGGCATGGGGGGACATGATGAGTGGTGGACGCTGAACCAGCAACGTGAGAGGTGAGGAGAGATAGTTTTATGGCCGCAAGCCTGAGAGGTCCTCATTGCCAAGCAGGGCCTGCCCTGGTTTTCATTTGAATGGGAGACAACAAGTGTGAGCACTGGAAGAGATTCCCCTCTTAGGGGATAATGGGGCCGCTCTGGGAAGAGCATCTAGGTCCCAAGTCCCCTCCCTGGCAGCATCTCCAAGATAAGGCTGAGAGAGAGACTCCTGCCTGCAACCTGGGAGAAGCCGCTGCCAGTCTGTGAAGACGATACTGAGCTGGATGGACCAAGGGTCTGACTCAGTAGATGGCAGCTTCCTATGTGTTTGTGGAGCAAGGGGTGTGTGTGTGTGTGTGTGACCATTTTATTTATTTTTACATTTCTGTCCTGCTCTCCCTCTGAGGAGTCCAGAGGCGCTCTGGACATGGTTATGTGTATCCTCACAACAGCCCTGTGAGGTAGGGCAGGAAGATAGGAAGCTGCCGTATACTGAGTCAGACCCTTGGTCTCTCTAGCTCAGGATTGTCTTGGCTTCTTCTGGGGCTGTTTTCCTTTGTTTCGCTGCTCTTGGGTGTTTTGCAGAATTACTCATGGGATGCATTTCGTTGGGTATCTTGCCTCTGATTTCACCCTGATTTCCATCGCTTGCTTGGTTGGGCCAGGCTCTTATTTTGCCGTTTTTTTTGACCCCGCATAGGAGAGAGAGCCAGCATAGCGTAGCGGTGAGAGTGTTGGACTCGGGGAGAGCCGGGTTCGAATCCCCATTCAGCCGCGGAACTCCCCGGATGCCTCCGGGCAGCTCTCAGCCTAACCGACCTCTCAGGGTTGTTGTGAGGGTAAAAATAGCCATGTACTCTGCGCTCCTTGGAGGAAGAGCCGGCTATAAGTGTGACAATACGAAAGTGCCCCTGGGGGGGGGGGCAGACGGCAGAGTGGAAACCCCTCTGTCCATCCAAAGGGCAATAAGAGTGGCAGCTGGACACCGGCCTAGATTCAAGGGGGCCGCCCCACTGCTCCCTGGCAGGTGCCCTCCCACCAGCTCCCAGCCATGCGTCTCTCTCTCTCTCTCTCGGAGAGATAATAGGACTCACCACCCACATAGTACGTCTTTGCTGGCACTTCAGAGCCCAACAGGAAGAGGAACTTTGAAGAGAGAAGCCGGAACGACTGTGGCTGGGGGGCGCGCGGGGGGGGGCGTAGAAGAGGGCGGGCTGAGAAGAAGAAGGGGGGGGTCTCCTTTAAGGTGTGTGGGGGGGGGACTGCTCTTTTAAACCCACAAAGCCCCTGCAGAGGGACGGCAAGGGAGGCCACGCTCCTTTGGAACCGAGGCAGCAGCCTCCGGCGGAGTCAGGCCCTGGGTCCCTCTCGCTCAGGACCGCCAGCTCTGACTGGCAGCCCACTCTCCTGGGCTTCAGGCCAGAGCTTCCCCCAGCCCTGCCAGGGGGTTGAAGCTGGGGCCGTCGGCACACCCAGCAGAGGCCCTGCCAGCTACTAGGCGGCTGCAAAGTCAGTCTTCTAAAGTAAAAATCCATTTTGTCTTTAATCCATTTTGGCACCAGTTGTTACCATGATGAGCTGGGGGGGGGGCACGCAACCCCCCCCCCACATTCTCTAGGGCTTTTTCTTGTGTTGTACATAGATGGCATTTTATGGATGAGGAAACGGTGGATTAAAGTGCTCTTTTATATTTTAACATGTTACATTTATATCCTGCTTTTCCTCTACAGAGCCCACGCGGTCTACATGGTTGTGTTCACTCTCACAACAACCCTGCGAGGTAGGCTAGGCTGAGAAAGAAGTGATTGGCCCAGAGTCACGCAGTGAGTTTCATGGCTGGACGGGGATTTGAACTCGGGTCTCTCAGGGCCTAGTCCGACATTCTAACCACGATGCCATGCTGCCGGCTCTCTTGCATAAACGGTGCCCGACTGGGGATTTGAACTCGCATCTCCCTGTTCCTGGCATCCTAACCCTAAATATCAACCCACAACTTCTCTGTCGACATCCAGGGAGAGGGAGGGGAGTCGTGGGATGGGGAGCAATTAATTTGTGGCCAGACAGACTTATGTGGAGCCAGCGCTCTTCAGCCCTAATGGAGGAAGAATCCAGGAAACTGCCTTCTACAGAGTCAGTCCCTTGGTCCCTCTAGCCCAGTGCTGTCAGACACTGACTGGCAGCAGCTCTCCAAGGTAGCAGGCAGGAGGCTCTCTAGGGACCCAGGCAGAAGCACACACCCCCCGCCCCCCATGCAGTCTTGGCAGCATCTCCAGGCCGGGCTGTGAGAGATTCCTTCCGGAAACCCTGGCCAGAGCCGCTGCCGGTCAGTGCTGGCAGTCCTGAGCTAGCTGGACCAAGGGTCTGACTCAGTAGGTGGCAGCTTCCCATCAAGCAGCCATCCAGGCTCGAGACTACTCCTGAACAGGGCTGCTTCATCTCCCGTCCTTTGCAGCTGACCCCTCTGCAGATTGTTGGCATGACGAGTCGGACCCATAGCAGTGGGGTGGGGGGCAGGAAGGGTGTGGGGGGGGCTATGGCAGGCCTACCCTGCCAAAATTTTTCTCTGCCTCGCTCCTGCTTAATACAAATAATTCTTCAATAACTGAATGTTTCTGCAGGGTGTGTGGTGGTGGTGGGGGGGAAGAAGCCCCCTCCCCGGTTTTTGGCATGCCCCCTAACCCTTTAGGCTGCCTAGACCCTCAAGGGGAAAAGTCAAGGGGGGGCAATGCCAGAGAGAGCTGGCACCCCCACCCTCTGCAGACTTCCCCCAGAAGCCAAGCAGCTGCCTTCTGCCCCCCCCCCCGAGGGCCTGGCAGGGGGGCGCCCCCCCACCCCCAGCCGCCTTCCCGCTCAGCCCCTCTCCCTGGCCCGCTCCCCCCCCCTTCCTGCGCGGGCCCCCCCCCCCTCTTGGAGATATAAATAGCAGCCTCTGCCCGTTCCCTAAAATTCCCGCTGACGTCGCGCCCACGTCATTGTGTAGGTTGATGCTTTTCTATGAATGAGCCGGCGAGGTCCCGTTACTACGAGCCGGACCCTATAAAAACCCCCGACGGCTGCAGAACTCTGCCTGGCAGCAGCCGCCGCGGACGGGGACGCGGCTCCCTCTGGCGGGGGGGGGGGCGGCAGCAGCTGTGGGTGGGGGGGGGGCAAGAAGGAAGGAAGGAAGGAAGGAAGGAAGAAGGAGCAAGAGGAAGAGGAAGGAGAAGGAGGAATTGCTGGAGGGGGACGCACCGTCGAGGCACCAGGTAAGAGGCCAGTGTGGGGCTCCAGAGGACCCCCCCCACGCCTAAATCTAGGCATGGCCCCCTCCCCATTCCAGCAGCAGCAGCTTGCTTCAGCGGGTGGGCAGCGTCGGGTTGGGGGGCCCAGCTGCCACCCCCCCCCCACCCCTCTCTCTCTCTCTGCCTGCCTGCCTGTCCCGCCGTCCCAGGCTCCGATGTGGGGCAGGCGGGCGGGGGGGGGGCACAGCACCTGCTGGCTGGCTCCGCCGGGGCGCACGGGATTGGCCGCCGCGCCGAGCACGTGGGGCAGCGGCTGCCCCCCCTCCCCTAAATATGGGGGTGCAGAGGAGAGGAGGAGGAGGCGGCGGCGTCCGTGGGGGCGAGCTCGGGGTCAGCTCGGCGGGGCGGGGGAGTGATGGAGGGGCGGACTCCGGGGGGTGGGGGGGGCAGGGGGAAGAACTTGCCAGCCTCCCTCCCCGCGCCGTCCAAGCATGAACGGAGGGGGGGGCGTCAAAACCCCCCCCCCCCGCATCGCCAGATACTCCCAGACCAAAATGTGTGTGGGGGGGGCTTTAAGGACAGCGATTGGCTCTTGAATGGAAGGAAGAAACGGCACTCTAGCTCAGGAGTCTTGGTGGGGGGGCTGGCTGGCATATTGGGGGGCCCCTCTTCTCTCCCCCCCCCTTTTCACTGCTGCTGCCGCTGCAGATTTCCCCCCTCCTGCTGCTACCTGTTGCATTGCGTTTTTCTTGGGGGGGGGGAAGCGATGCTGCGCTCCTCCTCCTCTTCCTCCTCCTCCTCTTCCTCCTCCTCCCCCCCCCCGCCTACCTGACGACGAGGCTGCGAAGGCGCTTCACCTTGAGCCGGAACAATGCCCGGAGGCGCTGCTGCCGGAAGCGAGGAGCCCCCCCCCCCCGCCTGCAAATGCCAAGGCTGCCGGCTGCCTCCTCCTCCTCCGCCCAGACAAATGCGGGCCGGGCTGCCTCCTGGCTGGAAAGGGGGGCGGGGGGGCGGCTGGAGCAGCTCAGGGGCGGCCGAGCCTCGGCTTTGCGGGCGGGAGGGGCCAGGTTCCCTCCCCGGCAGCAGCATCTCCAGGGAGAGAGAGAGAGAGACACACACACACACACCCCCGAACCTTGGAAGGCTGCTGCCAGTCAGAGTAGGCGGCCCGCAGCTTGGTGGAGGGATGGCTGGACTCGGTAGGAAGCAGCAGCTCCCTGTGTTGTGATTTGGGGAGGGGGACCTCGCTCCGTGGCGCAGCCTCCGCTTGGCCCCGGTTCAGGCCCTGAAGGCAGCAGCTCCGGGCAGGGGACTGCCCTGGGCCGCCCCCCCCTTTGAACCCCCATTAGGATTAACTGGAAGCCCGCCCTCCCCACCGCCCGGGGCTCGCTAAGGACCACCCTGATCTCCAGGTGGGGCTGGGCGAGACTCCTGCTGCCTGACACCTCCTCGGAGAAGCGGCTGCCGGTCAGGGCCGGCCACACTCGGCTGGATGGAGCGAGGGTCAGGCCCAGTAGAAGGCATCACCTCCCTCTGTGCCGCCCCCCCCTCCTGCCAAAGAAGCTGGAACAACAGCCCCCCCCACTGCTCCTTCACCCTCTATTTGACCCCACTCCTCCCTGGTCCAGAATTAGGGGTGGGTGGTGTGGGTCGGGGACACGGGGCGCTCAGCACCTCAGAGAGCCGGGGAGCAGGTTTCTCCTGGCGGGAGAGAGGTGAAGAAGTCCCCCGGCTCACTGAGCCAAGAGACCCCCTTCAAAAAGTGGCGTTTCTCTGTATCGGGGAGAGCTACTGGCCCTCTCCGTCCCCAGCACGGCATCCTTCCAGTGGCGGTGCTGGGGTCTCTCCTAGGCTGCTTTTCAGAGGGTGAGCCCTTTGGGGACTTCTGTGGGAAAGCAGCCTAAAAACACGTCGCCGTAGTGGTAGTAGTGGTAGTAGTGGTAGCAGAAGGCTCTTGCTTCCTCTTCCCTGGCATCCCCTCAGCTTCCACCCTTCAATCCTGAAACTCACCTTCCCCCGCCTTCAAGCCTACCCAAGTGGAGCAGTCTACCTTAGCCACCAGCGGCGAGTTCCAGAAGTTGTGGAAGGGCGGGAACCAGGAGACCCCAGGAATTCGCTTCCTCCCGGTCCCTGCTGCAGAATGGAGCTCCCTCTCCACCCACCCACCCACCCCGTGCCAGAACCGTCTATGGCAGAGAAAGGCGGGGAGGCATTTTCCACTGTTGGGGGGCGGAGGCGGCCTTGTGGAAAAGAAGGATGAAGCACATCCCTGCTCTAGGACTCACAAAGTGGAGCCTCCTTGTCCCGGGGCAGTCTGCCACCCAGTCCCGCTCCCAGATGCTGGGCACATCTGGATAGGCCCCCTGGAACCCCTTCCAGTTTATTTAACCACAAAATGGAGCCTCCTTGTCCCGGGGCAGTCTACCTCCGGGTCCCGGGTGCTGGCCCCCTCCCAGCTCCTTGATCCCACAAAGCACGCAGCGGGCCGGTCTGCCAGGCCACCCATGAGGTGGTGTCTGGGGGTTGAGCACGGATGCCCTTTCCCCCCATCCTGAACAGGGCGCTCCTTGGCGAATCTGGGGCAGCAGAAGAGCTGGGCAGCCAGCCCCACTCCTCGGCACCCTGCCTGCCCCCTTTGCTGGCCTGCAAGCCCCGAAGCCAGTGGACACACACCCCACCCCGATCCTGGAAGCCGGGCTTCAGAAAAGGTCTCCCC
Organism: Hemicordylus capensis; assembly: GCF_027244095.1. Lineage (NCBI taxonomy): Eukaryota > Metazoa > Chordata > Lepidosauria > Squamata > Cordylidae > Hemicordylus > Hemicordylus capensis. The sequence continues at coordinate 13,688,185 of NC_069668.1, read as the reverse complement.
CTCTTCTCCTGGGCGTGCCCGCTCCCTCTGTGACCCTCCTTGAGGACTATCCTCTTGCGGACTCCCCGTGGTGTGGGACCTCGACGACAGCGGGGGTGGGGGTGCCCTCCTCGGGTAGAGAGTGGGGGCGCGGGGGGAGGGTGTGTGTGTCCGTCCTCCCCACATCCCTTGCCGCCCTAGCCCTGGCCCCGATCCGTGCCGCTCAGAGAAGAGGAACCGAGCCGGGTCAGCACGTCGGGACCTTGGCTCTAGACTGCTTACTGCTAAGCATGATGGGAGAAACAGTAACAGTCTACAGTCATGGCTACTGAAGTCTGACACAACCACAGCGCCTTCGCCAAGAGTCGTGGGGCACGGCCGGGGGGTGCGTGGGGGGCGGCCCCGGGAGCTAGACACCCATTCCCCGGATGGGGGGGGGACGAACCTCAGGAACCCGCAGGGCCCCCCCACCCCAGTCCTGAAGGGAGGGCTGGGCAGAAAAGCCGGCCTGGTGGTGGCAAGCAGGGTGGGCGGTCCCCGCTGCTGAGCAGGGCTTGCCTTGGCCGGCAGGCGGGTGGGGGGCGGCATGCAGGAAGCGTCTGCTGCAAAAAAGTCCCATTAGAGCATGGCCTGCTCCACTTAGGCCCCCCCCCAGCTGTTTTTGGACTACAACTCCCACAATCCCCAGCCACAGTGGCCAAGAGCCAGGGCTTATGGGAGCTGTAGGCCAACATCTGCAGGAGGGCCGGAGTGGAGCAGCCCTGCATTAGAGAAAGGGGCCGAGGGCATCGGCCTTGCCCCACAGGATCCGTCCCTGGCAGCCTCTCCCGAGAGGGCTGGGGCCCTGGAGGAGCCGCTGCCGGTCAGTGCTGGCGATACTGAGCGAGAGGGACCCAAGTCCGGACTCCGAATCAGGCCGCTTTCTGTGAATCCTGGCGGAGGGGGTTGCCAGGGAGAATGGGAGAGGCTCTTCGAAGAGGTGGAGACCCTTTTTTTTCCGGCCGGTGTGTGTGTGTGGGGGGGCTGTACAGTCCCCCCACCCCAAGCCCCAGATCCTCACAGCTGCTGCAGATGTTGAGGGTGAGAGAAGGCTCCACCGGCCGCCTGAGCAGACCTTCTGGTCATCGTGGGCCCACCCGTCTCTTTCCCCCGGCTGGCCGCTGGGCTGCTGTCCGTGGTGCTGATCTCCTGTCCATGCAAGAATTCCCTCCCCAGGAATCTGGTAGGAGCAAGCACTCCAGAGCCAGGCTTCCTTGGGTGTTTGGCACCATTCCCTTGTGGGATGCAAAGTCGGAGCTGGTGAGATCTGGAGGAGCCTGGTCCGTAACCCTTCTGGGAACATAGGAAGCGGAGTCAGGCCACTGGTCCATCTCGCTCAGGATTGTCTGCACAGGCTGGCAGCGGCTTCTCCCAGGTGGCAGGCAGGAGTCTCTCTCCCAGCCCTGTCTCGTTGGAGATGCTGCCAGGGAGGGGACTTGGGACCTTCTGCTCTTCCCAGAGCAGTTCCATCCCCTAAGAGGGGAATATCTTCTCCCAGCGCTCACACTTCTAGTCTCCCATTCAAATGCAAACCAGGGCGGACCCTGCTTAGCTAAGGGGACGAGTCATGCTTGCTTCCAGCCGGGGCCGACAACCCCAAGCGATGTGGATCCGTGGTCTGATTTGGTTCAAGGGAGCTTCCGGTCTCCCTATGCCCCCTTGGGTTTATTTCGGGGAGGGGTGGTGGTGGTCATGAAGCCGGAAGCATGGATCGTCCGCTTGGCTAAGCAGGGTTGGCTTTGGTTTGCATTTGGAAGGGTGACTGCATGTGAGCTCTGTAAGAGATGCCCCTGAAGGGATGGGGGGGTCATTGCTCAGAGGAAGAGCCTTTGCTGTGCATGCAGAAGGTCCCCGGTCCCTCCCTGACAGCTTCTCCAAGACGGGGCTGAGAGAGACCCTTACCGGAAACCTCGGAGGGCTGCTGCCAGTCAGTGTAGACAAGACTGAGCTAGATGGACCCAGGGTCTGACGGGGCAGAAGGCGGCTTCCTACGTCCCTGTGGATGAAAAGGATCGATCCACTCACTTCTGATAGAGAGCCGTGCTTGGGATGGGACCCTCTCTACTTGTGGGGCACAGGCAAATTTGCTCCCCCTGGCCCCCCCTAAGAAAAGGCCCTTGGCCAGAACCGCTTTGGGGACCAGCCTTCCCTCTGGCAGGGTATTCCCAGACGTTGTGGACTACAACTCCCAGAAGCCTCAGCGGCGATGGCTTTGGCTTGGGGGTTCTGGGAGTTGTAGTCCGCGACATCTGGGAACCCCCGTGAGAGGGAAGACTGTCGGGGACAAGGATGGGAAGGGAGGGCGGGAGAGAGAGAGGGGGGGTCAGCATCCGTCCAGCGCCAGGGCCCGAGGCTAGCCTCTTCCCCCATGCAGAAGAGGCTAGCGTTTCCCCACAGGGCGGAGGCCCAGTTGGAGCCCTTGAAGAGGAGGCCCCTACCGTGACCCCAGGATGCCACCGGCCCGGGTCCCCCTGAGCATGGCGCCCGGTCCTCAGGCCCCCCAGAAGATGCCGCTAAGAAAGATCAGAGAAAAGGAGGGAGATAAATAGATGCCGCAATGGCAGGACTCCTCGCGAGTAAGACCTTCCTGAGCCAGCCAGGCAGGAAAGGGCGGGGCTCTTGCCAAACTTAAGAACCGCTCCCGGGAATCCGGGCCCTTCTGAGAACTGGGTTCCTTCCTGCCATCTGGGGCGTGTTGCAGAGGCTCTCCAGTGGGTCACCCCTGCTGCCTGCCTGCCTGCCCCACTGGTGGGTGGGGGGGCCAAGCACTTTCTTTGCAAGGTAAGGCTGCAACATCTGGGGCTTTTCGGTTTCGGGGGGGGGGGGAAGCAAAGTGACTAAGAAGGGACACGGCGAATGTCTACAACATCATGCGTGGTGTGGAGAGAGTGGAGGAGTTTTTCTCCCCCTCTCACAGCTTTAGAGCCGGAGTTTGTCATCCCATGAAACAGACTGCCAGGAAATTTAGGGCCCACAAAAGGAAGGGCGGAATGGATCTGTGGGATTCTCTGCCACCGGATATGGGGATGGCGGGACCTGGACGAATTCATGGAGGACACGTCTCTTGGTGGTTAATGGGGTGGGTGGCTCTTGGCGCCTTCCATCCAGGCTCAGAGGGTGGGGTGCCTCTGAATCCCAGTTGCAGGGGAGCAAAGGCAGGCGTGGGGGCATGCTTTTCTCTCTTGCTGCTGGGAAGAGCCAGCGTGGTGTGGTGGTGAGAGTGCCGGACTAGGACCGGGGAGACCCGAGTTCAAATCCTGATTCAAGCATGAGACTTGCTGGGTTTTGACTCTGGGCCAGTCACTTCTCTCTCTCAGCCTAACCTACTCCACAGGGTTGTTGTGAGGAGAAACTGAAGTATGTAGTATCGATCAAATTTGACTGTATTTGCCTGAGTCCAAGACGAGGCTCCCCCGCCCCAGATAAATTGGGGGAGCATCTTAAATTCAGAGGCCTCTTCCTTTGGGGTGAATGCGGACTGAACAGGTTTGAAACCTGTATTTAGCCTGTATTAATTTCCGTTTAACAGGTTTGACCTGCATTGTTAAAGGGGCCCGTCTTAAAATCCAGAGTCATTGTCTATTGGGGTAAATACGATGGTAGCTGGAGTGTTTCTGAAAGGTTTGACAGCTTTGAAAACACGCTGGCAAATGAGCCCAGGGCAGACCCGATGACGGTCAGGGCCAGGAAATCATGGGATTGCACTGGATTGCAGGGAGGGAGGGATTGCAGGGAGGGAGGGATTGCAGGGAGGGAGGGATTGCACTGGATTGCAGGGAGGGAGGGATTGCACTGGATTGCAGGGAGGGAGGGATTGCAGGGAGGAAGGGATTGCACTGGATTGCAGGGAGGGAGGGATTGCAGGGAGGAAGGGATTGCACTGGATTGCAGGGAGGGAGGGATTGCAGGGAGGGAGGGATTGCAGGGAGGGAGGGATTGCACTGGATTGCAGGGAGGGAGGGATTGCAGGGAGGGAGGGATTGCACTGGATTGCAGGGAGGGAGGGATTGCACTGAAAGCAGGATTTGTGTCCGTCCGTCCCCCCCAGATGGTACCCGCCATCCCAATGGTGTCACGGACTATCTGCCACCTGGGACGAGAGGCTGGTCTAGTGTTTATTTAGGGTGGGGGGGGTCATCCAAAGGGGGTCTCTTTGCAGGACAAGCCTCACCCCCCTCTGAATCCTTTCTGAGAGGTGTCCACCTTAAGGCCCCTTACAGTGGTTCTCAGAAGAGTCGGGACCTGGAGGGGAGGGAGGGGCGGTGATTCCGTGGCCCCTTGTATGCCGAAGGTCCTCCGCTCTGGGGTGGGGCCCTTGCTTGGCACCCGCCGGTGGGGCCTCCACCAAGGGCCGTGTCTGCTCTGCACTCAGGCTTCTGGGGACGGGAGCCTCTGCTGGGCAGGCAGAAGGCCCCAGGTTGCCTCCTTGGCAGCGTCTCTCCAAGGAGGGCTGGGAAAGACAACCCCCCCCGCCTGTGGAACCTCGGAGAGCCGTTGCCGGGCAGGGTAGGAGACACTGAGCTAGATGGACCAAGGGCCTGACTCGGTCGGCAGCAGCGCCCTAAGGGATGGGGGCCACAGCTCAGCGGAGGTCAACATCTGCCCCCATCTGCCCCCAGGTTCCGCCCTCAACCCCTCCAGGCAGGGCTGGGAACAGACCTCGAGAGCTGCTGCCCGTCCGTGCAGACAATCCTGACCTGGACGGACCAGCGGCTGGACTCGGTATTTGGCAGCTCCCTATGACAGCGGCGGTGATGTTCGAACTACGCGGGGGGGGCGCGCTCCAGCAGGTCGGGGGGGGCAGTGGGCCGGAGGAGCTGGGGGAGGAAATTCGGTCCCCCCCACCCCACCCCGGGTCTCTTCACAGCCTCCGGAGGAGTCCACCACGCTGCATCCTGCCGGTTCCTCCGCCGCGTCTCCAGGGCAACCGTGGCTTTAGATTGTTACTGTGTGGATGTGGTCTAGTAACAGTCTACAGCCATGGTTGCCCGGAGTGGACGCCCAAGCATCGTTGGAGGGAGGGGGGGCATCCCGGCCCCTCCACCCCAGGCCCCCCACTGCAGAGACCAGCCGGGCAGGGAGGGCAGGGTCCGGCCTCCCCCTCCCTGGGCCCTGCAGTGGGCGCTCTGAGCCTCTGGGCGGCTTGCGGGGGGGTGGGATGCATTTTCTCTCGTGACCTGGCGTGGCTGGGGGGTGGCTCTGAAAGGCAATGACAGCCTGCACTGCACCCCCAGGTTAACAAGCGGGCTGCAAATTGAGCGACACTCGAGGAGCACAGATACCCCACCGGCACCGGGTGGAGGGAATGCATATTTATTTACAGCTCCGGGAAATGCACATTCTCCATTTATTCACAGCAGGACAGGTCATCGGGGTGCAGATTTCCCCCCCCTTCCCCACAAACACTTGAGTCCCCCCTTATTTTAGGGAGCCCCTTCTCTGCCAATAATCGAATAAACCCTACCGTCTGCACACCCGCACACCCACCCCTGCACCAAAAAAAAAAAAAAGTGTATTGGGTTGAGTTTTCTGCTTTGCATGCAGGAGGTCCCAGGTTCGATCCCTGGCAACATCTCCAGGTAGGGCTGGCAAAGACGCCTGCCTGGAACCTTGCAGGAGCTGCTGCCAGTCTGTGCGGACAATCCTGAACGAGGCAGACCAAAGGCCGGACTCGCTATGACGCAGCGTCCTCTGTAAGTTTTCTCTGCCCACGGATGTTTCCCAGGCTGCAAGGTTTAGGCTCGCTATGGGCCTGCAAAGGAAGCAGGGATTTTGTCTTTGCTCTTTCTGCACACACACACACACACACACACACCCAGGGCCACATAACTCAACGCAACACGGTGGAATGGTCACTTCTCTTCCTGGCAGGGCTGCCGTAGTCATCGGAAAGGGTTTCTGGATGCTGGAGAGAAACACCAGAAAAATGGGGGGAATGGATTAAAGCAACATTCCCACTCCAGTTCCTGGAAATTTCATAGCCACTGCTTTCCTGGCATCCTGGGCAAGAACGCCAACTCCTGGACCGTCCAGGCCATTTCTGGACATGCCGGGGTCATCCCAGCTCCTGTCCTGGGCTACTTGACTCCTCCAATAACGCTTTTCAACCGCAACCCAGTTCTCAAAGTGGTCTGCCTAGATAAACGAATGAGGAGAAGGTGGCTTCCCCTCCCCAAAGGGCTCACAGTCTGGAAAGAAGAGACACTCGCAACCGTGGAGGGGGTGCTGTGCAGGGGCTGGATAGGGCCGCTTGCTCCCCCCCTGCTAAATACAGGGAGGATCGCCGCTTTTGAATAGTGCCTCCCTGAGCCTGCCTTCTATGCTCCGAGCAGAACCCTAAAGAATCCAGAGTCGGCACGCAGTTTGTGGGTCACCGCTCGAGGTCTCTGTAACAGGGATGCCCAGATGATGTTGACTACAGCTCCCAGCATCCCCAGCTGCAATGGGATTGGGGGGTGATGGAAGGTGTAGTCAACAAGATCTGGGGGTTAGGGTTAAGGGGACGCTGGTCACCAGCACCTACGTATCCCATCAGCCTCTCACAGCCACGGGAGCCACGGGAGCAAGAAGGAAACACACACCCCCACTCCTGGCCACGCGCCTTCCATGGCAGCATCCCTTCGCTGCTGCACCCTTTCCGACAAGCACCAGACTTGGGCAGCCGAGAGGGCCGGGCCTTTCCAGGGCACCCCTGTGGTTGCCCTCCCATCAGGCATGCTGCCCAAGAGAGGTGATGCTCTTCCGGGGAGGTCAGAAGGGGCGGCTCTGCCTCCCTGAACAGCAGGAGCTTGTGTGCAGACTCCGACCCACACTGCACATAAACCCTTACTGTTGGGGGCCTGGCAGAGGGGCTGGGGCTGGGCCGGCCCGGGCAAGCGTCCGCAGAGAGCAGGGGGAGGAGGGTCCATCTGCCGGAGAGGTGTCCGTCCGAGGGGCCCAGCGGCCTCCCATCCGCCCGGTGAGCATCTGCGAGACCAGAAGAAGAGGGTCGAAAGAAACACAGGCCGTACCTGGGCAGAGAGAGCTGGGCCGCAGTGGCTCAAGCTCCGGTCAGCTCTCGCTTCCATTCCTGCGCTGCATGGTCCGTGGGGCTGCCTTTGGAAACGGGCCGGACGCCGCAGCCGGTCCAAATCAGGGCTGCAGGGTGATGAACCGGGACGGGACGTTTGGGGCCGATGACGCCACCAGGGCTTGGCTCCCAGCCCGTTTCCGGGCCCAATTCAAGGTGCTGGTTTTAACCTTCGAAGCCCTAAATGGCAGTGGAGCAGGTTACCGGAGAGAGCGCCTGGCCCCCGATGTCCCCACCCGGACCTAAAGCTCTTCTTCGGAGGCCCTGCTCCGAGGGCACCTACCAAACAAGCTGAGGTGGGATGGCTACCAGGGAGAGGGCCTTTTTGGTGGTGGCACCCCATTTAAGGAAACAGCCTCCCCGGTGAGGTTCGCCTGGCTTCATCACTTTGTTCTTTTAGACAAGAGGTAAAGATCTTTTTGTTCGCTCGGGCCTTTTCCGTTTTAAAAATTGTGATCTGATTGTAACTGATTTTTAAAAATGTCTTTTAATTTGCTTTTGTACTGCATTTTGTATTTTCTTCCTCTGCCGCCCCCCCTCCGCCCCCTTTTTTGGACTTATGCTTTAATGTGTGTTTTTTATTTCATGCTTTAATGTTGTGTTGTGAGCTGCCCAGAGAACAGTTTGTTATGGGGCAGCTCACAGATGATGATGATGATGATGATGATGATGATGATGATGATGATGATGATAGTGGCTTCGCTTTACATTGTTCCAAAGGTGTTTCTAGGAAGTGATTTAATTGGCATTTTTTAAAATGTCCTTTTAGCACTGCCCCTGCGGAAGGCCTCTGTGGCTGAAAGGCGTTGGGTTTCAGCCCGTGCTTCACAGCCCCGTGTGAGCCCTGTGGCTTGCCACCGCCACGTTCGCTGAATGTGTGAGCGGGGAGCACGTGGCACCTGCGCCAGGCCACGGGTTGATCCACCGCGGGTCGTCTAAGAGCCAGCCCCGCACAACTTGGACAGGTGCACAGCGCGATTGCTGGCAACGTCGACAGGTGGTGCTCAACGGGCGGCCGCCTCTCTGCACTCCCACTCACCCCTCCTTTATCCCGGCCCCCAGGCGGTTTGGGTCAAACGGCAGTCCTCTTTGCACAGAGGCCACGGTGAGGGTCAGGAGGAGGGACTGCTTGCTGGGCCCATCTCCTCCATGGCACGGACTGGTAATGGTTCCCTCCAGGAGGGAAGCGCCAAAGGTCTGCTGGGAGGGGCTTCGCACAGGGAGCTGGCCAGCTTACCGGCCTTGCGAGAGGCTCCATCCGTGCTTGCCGGGAGGAAGCGCCTCCACCGGGAAGCCAAGAGCCGGATTCGGCATCTGTTTTGATCATGAGACCCTTCCTGACCACGGAGAGGCACAGCAGCGGTACAAATCCTTGCGGTTTGACCCAACCCAGCGTTCTGCCTCCGACCGTGGCCAGCCAGACGCCTCTGGGAGGGAAGCCTGGCAGGGGAGCACCCTCCGCTGTTTCTAGTCCCAGGATCCAATGTTCAGACTTGTGGGTATATGCAGGTGAGGGGGTGCCAGATTTAGGCACATGCCTGAGAGGAGAGCTGGTCTGGTGGCAGCCAGCAGGACTGGTCCCCTTAGCTCAGCAGGGGCCGCCCTGGTTGCATTTGAATGGGAGACCAGAAGTGTGAGCACTGGAAGAGATTCCCCTCTTAGGGGATGGAGCCGCTCTGGGGAGAGCATTTAGGCTCCAAGTTCCCTCCCTGGCAGCATCTCCGATGAGATCGGGCTGGGAGAGAGACTCCTGCCTGCAACTTTGGAGAAGCCGCTGCCATTCTGTGCAGACAATACTGAGCTAGATGGACTAAGGGTCTGACTCAGTATATGGCAGCTCCCTATGTTCCTCTCATTATGAAAGGCAATGAATATAATAATAATAATGAGGGGGAAAACTAATTGCCAGATTTTACATACTTGGTTGAAGAATTATGGGGGAAAGTTTCTAAAGCAGACATTCTGATAAGATAAGAATCCAGGTTTATGCAATCCTTTTATCTGTTTATCAATCTGTGTAGAAATAACTGTGTGGAAATGTCACTAGACTTTTTTCAAAAGTCTGTTGCTGGATCGGAAGTTTGATCCAGGACCAGTTTGATTCTGGGATCCTGAGATCAGTTTTGATCGAATTTTGGTTGTTTGATGCACCTTCCCCACAGGATCCAGTGATGCTGTGAAGCCTTTTAAGCTTCAGCATGTCATCATTTGGCCCTGGGGCAAAGGCTGCAATCCTGTAGGACTCTACCTGGGAGTAAATTGAATTAAAAGGGGCTGCCTCGGACGGGGGGGCTGGGACTCCCCCCTCTGGCCCCCCTCCAGACCCCCACAGAAAACTGTTTCCAGCCATGGAGGCTGCATTGGACGACAACAGCACACACACACACACACACACTTGGTTCTGGAAGTCAGGAGTTTCCACCATGGTCCTGGTGGCCCAGAGAACGTGTTGAATCGGTTTCTGCCCCACCTATCTGACTGCCCAGAGAGGCACCCCATAGAGCTGCTGCTGCTGCTGCTACGCTGGAGATTAGGATGGAGAGATGGACTTTCCCCACAAGTGATCAGAGTCGAAGGGAGGCAAGAAAGATGGCTCCCGGTCCCCCAAGGGCTCAGGCCTGCCTCTAGAAACCCACTTGCCACTTTGCACCCCTGGAGAGCAGGACCCGCCCCCCCCCCCCAGCACCCTACAGACCTCCTTCTCCTCGTTTCCCCTGCCCAAAGCAGATCCTCCACCACCCAGCGAGCACTCCAGGCCCCAGGCAGGAGGTTTCCTGCAGAGTCCGGCCCTTGGCCCATCCAGCTCAGGATGGTCTACTCTGACCGGCAGCAGCTCCCCGAGGTTTCACCAAGCAAGAATCTCTCCCAGCCCCTCCCTGCCGCCACCGCCAAATATTCAACCCGGGACCTTCTGCATGCGCAGCCGCTGAGCTCCGGCTCCATCCCTTAAGAAGCTGCTGCCAACGGAGTCCGACCCTTGGTCCAGCCAGCTCAGTGTCGTCTACACTGACCGGCAGTGGCTTTCTCCCACTGAGCTACGGCCCCTGGGGGGTGCGGTGGAGAGCAGGAAGACCGAGGATCCCCGACGCCCGCCTCCCCGCTCTCCCTCCCTCTTCCCCAGTCCTCCTGTGTGTGTGAGAGAGAGAGATTGTGCCTCTGAGTGCAGCTGCATCTGGAAATCATTGCTCTGTCCTCCTTGGCTTTGGAATGTGCCAGCTCTCGCAGGCCTGGCCCAGGGTGGGGAACACGCTGTTCCCATCGCAGGAAGTGCCTTTGCCGCTCAGTCACAGGACGGGGGCCCTGCCGAGAGCCAGAACCTCCGGTGGAGGGCGGGCGGGCGGGCGGGCGGGCGGGTGTGTGTGAGTTGCTCCTCCTTCCCTCCAGCTGCAGGAATGTGGGCCTCCTCTCTGAGCTGGCCTTGCCCTAGCGGGCACGGGGTGTGTGTGTGTGTCCCCTCTGCTAAGCAGGGTCTGCCTTGGTTTGCGTTGGGGCGGGAGGCCGCATGTGAGCGCTGCAAAGGAGTCTCACCCCTGGTAGCTGAGCACAGAGGCACCTTTTTTTTTTAAAAAAAAACAACAACTGGCAGTTCTCTTGTCTTTAGCAGGGGGAGAGCAGCTGGCCCTCTCCGACCCCAGCACAGCACCGCTTTGCAAACTTAGTATACCCCCAGGTTCAGCCGTGGAAGGGATTGGGGCCACCCCTCTGTGGCAGAGCATCTGCCTGCTTGCCTGCTGAAAGTGCCAGGGTTGCTCCCGGGTGGCAGCCTCTCCAGGTGGGGGCTGAGAGAGAGACTCCTGCCTGGGACCCTGGAGATCCGCTGCCCGTCTGTGCAGACGATCCTGAGCTAGATGGACCAAGGGCCGGACTCTGAATAGGGCAGCTTCCCTACGGCCCAGTGGCCTTTGCAGGCGGCGGCATGACGTCAGGATCAGACCTGAGGCGGTGGCGGTGGTGGTGGTGACCGGCCTTAAACCTTCTGGTGAGCCTACCTTAGCTCTGGGGATGGGCATTTCTGTCTGGCACGGCGAGGTGACCGTGGGGTGAGAAATGATCTGCCATTTTCCTCAGTGCCTTCGGGAACTTTGCTGGTGCCCAGCTGGCACTCACGGCAGCATCCGAAATGCCCAAACCAACAATGTACCTAGTAGGTCATTGGATGCATCGTAATGTCGGCAGAAAGGGAATGTATACTTTGGTAAAAGATGGACTTACCCATTGGGTTACTTCATATTGGGATGGATGGGTGGATAGATGGATGGATGGATGGATGGATGGATGGATGGATGGATGGATGGATGGATGGAAGTGCCGTCCAGTTGGTGTCGACTCTTAGCGACCACCGAGATGGGTTCTCTCCAGGATGATGGTCTGTCTTCCGCTGGGCCTTGAAGGTGGTCTCTCCGTGGCGCCTTCATGGCTGTCACGTCATCATCAAGTCCATCATCCACCTGGCTGCGGGTCGTCCTCTCCGTCTCTCTCTCGTCATGTGACACAACGAACAAAATGCTGAAATCGACCAATTGCGGAGACTTGTAGTGCTCAAACCAAAGTTTCGAAGGCTTCTCCAGTCCAATGAAAACCCAATATATCAGTCACTGTCTCATCAGCTGTCATCGAACTTGCATATCAAAGTCCTTCTCGAGTCCAAAACGGAGGTCGTGATCTTGAAGTCCACTTAGTACATCAGAATTGTCTCTCTTGATCTTCGAATGAGGTCATCAGTGTCCCTTCTAACAGGGATTCCCAGATGCTGTGGACGACAACTCCCATAATCCCCAGCCAAAGGCCACTGCAGCTGGGGATGATGGGAGTTGTAGTCAACAACACCTGGGAATCCCTGTTAGAGGGGACACTGGAGGCAACCCACCATGCTTTCAAATGGTCTCTTGAAATAAAGGATGCAAGATGCCAGTGTAACCGTTTAAAATCCAAAAGTACAAATATAAAGTGTCCAATCATCTTTCTGCCAACACTTTCTCTGTCGTCCTTTCAAGAAGCAGAGCTTAGTAGCGCCAGAAAGAAATAAGATGCATGTTCCTTTCAAAGAGTGTGTTCCCTTCAGCTCTGAGTGCTCGATCTGACTTTTCTGTATTTCTTGGGTTTTTTACATCTGCAGTTGTGATGTCTCTTTAAGAAGCAGAGCCCTGGTCGCTATTTAAGAGCAGCAGGTACAGCTGTGGGCTCCTTAGTACATTCTTCCACTCAACGCTCAGGTTGTAGCACTGCTTTTAGGAGCCCTAAGGATCCAGGAGACCCACTTTGCTCTTGTGGCGGCGATGCCAAGGTGGTAAGTTGGCTTCTTGAAAGAAGTAACTTAAACTATTGCTAAGGATCATACAACAGAAGAGGTGGTGTTTTGAGTATGTGCATTTTGCTCCTTAGTAAGGCCAGTGAGAGGTGTAGGCGACTCCTAAGCGCTGCTTCTTGAAAAGACCACAGAGAGAAAGTGTTGGCAAAAAGGTTTTGGATCTGCACTTTTGGATTTTAAATGGTGGCATTAGTATCTTATATCCTTTATTTCAAGAGTCCATTTGAAAGCATGACTGATTACCTCAATTGACGACTGAGACATTTCTAAGTGGATTTCAAGATCACGAGAAGGGCTTTGTTATGTGACTACAGTTATAACTAATAATACAGGGACAGATATATTGGGTCTTCATTTGACTGAGCCTTTGAAACTCCGTTTGAGCGCTACAAATCTCAGCAATTCCTCTTATTTCAGCATTTTGTTAATGGTGTCACTACCCCTTGGGTTACTTCCTACAGTATATTCATCGCTGACCAATGCATACATTTTCTCTCTACTGATATTATAATGCATCCCATTATCTCTCAGGTGCCTCATTGTGTTCTGTGTTTGGGGTCTGCATTTTGGTACCTCCCCTTCTTCTGGTCTATAACTGCAGTATCTGAGACATGGAAAGGATTCACAGTCGGCAGCTACTATGAATAATTATATACTGCTTTTCAACCAAAGGTGGTTTACACATAAAAATAAATAATAAAGGGAAGTGGCTTCCTGTCCCCAAAGGGCTCACAATGTATATGGTAGACCCCATCAACAGCCACCGGAGAGATGCTGTGTTGGGGCTGGATAGGGCCAGTTGCTCTCCTCCTGCTAAATATCAAAGTTACCACTTTTTAAAATGGTGCCTCTTTGCTCAGCTAGCAGGGGAACATAGGAAGTTGTGTTCTGCCTTGATCCATCTAGCTCAGTATTGTCTTCACAGACTGGCAGCAGCTTCTCCAAGGCTGCAGGCAGGAGTCTCTCTCAGCCCTATCTGGAGATGGTCTGCCAGGGAGAGAACTTGGGACCTTCTGCCTGCAGGTGCTTTTCTCAGAGTGGCCCCATCCCTTAAGGACGGTTCGCTTAAAGTGCTCACGTGGTCCCGTTCAAATGCCAAATCAGGGTTGACCCTGCTTAGTAAAGGGGATAATTCATGCTTGCAGCCACTTAATGGTGCAGTGGGGAAATGACCTGACTAGCCAGCCAGAGGTTGCCAGTTCGAATCCTCGCTGCTCTGTTTCCCTGACTATCGGAAACACCTATATTGGGCAGCGGAGATATATATTAGATGCTGGAAGGCATCATCTCCTACTGTGCGGGAAGAGGCAATGGTCAGCCCCTCCTGTATTCTCCCAAAGACAACCGCAGGGCTCTGTGGTCACCACAAGCCGAGAGGGACTTGATGGCACATTTTACCTTTACCCCAAGGAGCCTGAAGCAGCAACTGTTCCTCTTCCTTCCATCCTCAAGAACTGGGACCATCCAGCCACTGGGATCTCAGCTCAAGCCACTCGGCAGTCCTGGGGACAAGAACATAAAACCACACCAAGATTTTTGACACCTCTATCAATCTCACACACACACACCCACACCCACACACACCCTGCCGTGTAGACAGAGGAGAAACTTGAGAGCAACTCCTCACTTTAAAATTGGAGTGGGGGGGAGTGGAGAAAAATGCATGTTGGGGACTGGAGATACGGATCAGCAGGTGTCCTGGGGGGGGGCTCAGGCAAATGAGGGGGGGACTCCTCAAATCTGACCCCTCCCCACCCCAGATCACACCCTGGATGGAGCTCTGTCTGTGTGCAGAACTGGAGCTTGGACCGGCTTGTAACCCCTTTGGGGTGGGGGGGGTGCTTGCTGTACTAGCCCCTGGCAGGAGGTTCTCAGTTCCCTGCTTGGCAGCATCTCCGGATAGGGCTGGGAGAGACTCCCGAGGACCTCAGAGAAGCCCCTGCCAGCCTGTGCCAGCCTGCTCTAGAGAGGAACCGAGGGTCTCTGACTCTCTGTCGAAGGCAGCTTCCGATCTTCCTCGGGGGGGGGGTGCGCTCTGCACGAGGCTCGGGGTCCTCCGGTCCTCTGGAGACGCTCCCACAGGGCCAGGATCCTCGCCAGAAGGAAGGCCACCCACCCACCCAGGCTGCCTAGTCGGGACCTGACTGACTTGCCCGCCGGCCCCCCAATTAAGGAAGGGTCAGGTCACCTCTGGAGCAGAAAGGGCGGGGGGGGGGCGCAAGCAGGGTCTGGGGGGGGGCCGAGGTTCCCTTGCGGGCAGCGGGGTGGGGGGGGGCCGAGAAGACAGGCAGGCAGGAGGACTCTCGAGGGAGGCGCTCCTGCCTGGGAATCGGTGGGGCGTCCGGCACATCTGGCGCAGCCGCCGCCGCCGCCGCCTGGGTGGGCTGTGGGGCGGGGGGCGACGCCTGCCTGCCTGCCTGCCTCCCTCCCTGGCTGCCAGGGGTCCCCGGGCCCCCCCCTCCTACCCGGGACTCCGCCGCCCGCGTCTCCTCCTCCTCCTCCGCTTCTGCCCTCCCGGGGTGGCGCGTCCAGGGCCGGCTCGCTCCATCCTCCCTTCGCCTCCGGGCGGGTGGGGCGCGAGGAGCGGCTTGCTCAGCCCCCCCGGGCCGCCCCGTCGCAGGTCGGCAGCAGGCAGGGGGGCCCGGTGAGGAGAAGAAGAAGAAGAAGAAGAAGAAGAAGAGGCGCTCTGCACGCGCCCCGGGACGCCCTTTTCCTCGCCAGGCTGCTGCTCGCCCTGTAGCTGCCGCCGCCGCTCTCCGAGGCTTCAGGGAGGCGTCTCCCGCCCAGCCCTGCTAAGGATGGATGGAGCCAGCCTGGGGCTCATCCCGCTGAGTCAGAGGTCCAGCATCATGCCCCGCAGCGCTGCCTACCCTGGCCGGCAGCAGCTCTGCCGGGTTTCAGGCGGGGGGGGGTCTTTCTCACCCAGATGCTGCCGGGGACCTCCTGCCTGCAAAGCAGGGACTCCGCGCCACAGACCCACTGCCCCTTCCTTAGGAAGCGGCCGCCCTGAGTCAGACCCTTGGTCCAGCGAGCTCAGCATTGTCTGCTCTGACTGGCAGCGGCTGCTCCCAGGTTTCAGGCAGGAGACTCTCCTCCCAGCCTTACCTGGAGACTGAACTTGGGTCCTTCGGCGTGGCAAGCGGAGGCTCTGCCCCTCGGCTGGGGCCCCATGCTGCTGTGGGGAGAGGCGGTCCCCAGAAAGAAGAGTAGGACGTTCAAGGGAGCCGGTGCTAAATGTTGACAGTTTTGAAGTTTTAGAGTCTTAAGAAGAGGCACCGGGAGTGTGGCAAGGCTGGTGGGGTGTGTGTGTGTGTGGGGGGGGGGGGGTCCTGGATCTTATACAGACGACAGGCCTCTGCCCCAAAGGGCTTACAATCTAAAAACCGACACAGCGGAGGAGGGAGAGGAGGAGTCGAGCAGGAGCCAAGTTCAAAAGGGAGTCTGCGTACGCAGCCCTTCGCGCCATGCCTCCCCTCCCTTTCCCCCCCAAACAGTGGGGCAGAAATGGGCCTTGACTTGGTCGCTTCCAGTCTCTGATCACAGACCGTTTGCATGAAGTGACTGAAAAAATATTTCTGTTCTACGCCAGCTGCCTGGGATAAACAAAGGCCACAGAACTGGCCCAGCTGCCAGGCCAAGGGCAGTAAATAAAGCCGTTTGCTTATGCCACAAATTCCACACTGCGGCGTTCCTGTGAATCCAGCGGGGATGGGGAGTTCATGTGGAAGATGGAAAGGGCAGCCAGATTCTCCTTTTGGCAGCTGGCTGGGAGTTGTGGATGTAGCCAGTTGTGTGTGTGTGTGTGTGACAGAGAGAGAGTGAGTTACATAGGAACATAGGCAGCTGCTGCCTACTGAGTCAGACACTGGTCCATCTAGCTCAGTATGGTCTTCACAGACTGGCAGCAAATCTGTCTGGCTTCAGAGAGGAATCTCCCCCAGCCCTACCTGGGGATGCTGGCTGCCAGGGATTGAACCTGCATGCCCAGCGGGCTCTATCCCACTCAACTGCAGCTCCATCCACATGGCTTACTCCCCCTACTCAGACGTTTGGGGCCTTCCAACCTGTATTGTCTGCCTCCCATCTCTCCCCATGTACTCATTAAAAGACCCGGCTCTCTGCCCCACCAGCTCCCACATGGAGCCAAAGAAGCCCATTTCCCGACAGGTCAAAAAGGAGTTTCTAGGAGGAGGAGCCTGGGAGTTTCTAGACTCCCTTTTTCTGGTTACGCTCCCAGGGAGAAGGCAGCCTTCTCTCTCAGGTGAATGCTAGACAAAATGCGTTGAGCCCCCGCAAGGCAGCAGGTAGGCAAAGAGTTCAGGAGCCTGGCCCACGGATTTTGGCCATCGGTACCAGGTCAGGGGACAAATATTGTGGTTTCTTGGCAACGTCTCACCCTCTAGAGACGGGAAGGAGGCAATGGCGTGGCTGCCCGTCCAACTCTCTGAGTATTCTCACCCCTCCTTTCTCCCTGCCCTAAAACCATTAGAGAAGAATTCCAGCCACTTTTCCACAGTGGAAAGCGTCAAGGTCACAATGCACAAGTGGTGGTCCTCCCTCCCTCCCTCCCTCTATGGGGTCCTCTTTGGGGGACCTGCCAGCCCATTTCCACTTCCATGCCTCTGGCAGCATGCATTCAATTTCACCCTGAAATTCTGGGCTTGAAACCTTTTCAGAGCTGGCTTTTCGAACCCCGTGGCCACTTGCAGGACTAGAGAAGCGCCCTGAAAGCAAAGTGGTTGCCTCTTCCCCATCTCTTAGGGTGTTGCCTTGTCAAAAAAGCACCGCGAGCTGCCTTCGTCCCCTGGACGCTACCGAGTCTGGCCACCCCACCGCCCCCGAGTGGGCTCATCCCTGGTCCCCGCTGGCAGCAGCCCGCCTCTCCCCTCGATAGCAGCGGCTTCTCTGCGCCTGCAGCAGCGGGCAGCTCCTCGCCGTGGCCTTCATGCGCCCGGAGGCAGCAGCATTTCCCCCAGCGGCTCGGGCCCTCCCCAGCGTGGGTTTCCATGGGAGGCTGCCAGTGCAAACAAGAGGAGTGACTCAGAGCCAAGGTGAAGCTGTGGAGGAGAGCAGGGCGCTGGGCCCAGCCCAGCCCAGGCGGCTCATGGGGCCAGCCCCCAGGCCCTGGCTGGGCCCCCTCTCCCGCTCCGTCCAGAGGCACAGCTGCACCACGTCAGGGAGGAGAGCTGCCTCTGCCTCGGGGCCCACTTTCTGCTCATCCCAAGAGCCTCCTCCTGTTTACAAGGCAACGGCGAGATGAGTAAGAAGCACAAACCGCAGAAAGGGGCTCGTGGGCAGAGAGAAGCCAGCAGCTCTGGAAGGATCAAGAGTGGACGGATCACCCGCCCCGTTCTGCCAGGCCGAAGGCGCTTGGCCACCGCCGAAGGGCAGGGAACCGCAGCTAGAGGGGCGGCGGGGAGACTAGTGGAGAGCGGAGGGAGGGCTATAGCGAGCGGCTGGATACCGAGTCAGACCCTTGGTCCGTCTGGCTCAGGCCTGTCGAAACGGACTGGCAGCAGCAGCGGCTTCTCCAAGGCTGCAGGCAGGAGTCTCCCTCCCAGCCCTACTTGGAGATGCTGCCGCCAGGGAGGGAACCTGGATCTTTTGCATGCCGCAGCAGGTCCCAGCTTCAGTCCCTGGCAGTGTCTGCCCTGCCCGAAACCCCCGGAGAAGCTGCTGCCAGTCAGTGCAGACATGACTGAGCTAGATAAACCAAGGGTCTGACTCAGTCGACAGCAGCTTCCTCTCTTCCCCAATGCTTAGGGAGTGGTGTGACAGGTTCCTTGCGGGGTGGGGCTGCAGCTCAGGGCTTGGGCACGCAGCAGGTCCCAGGTCCAGTCCCGGTCCGGCTGGGGAAGACTCCGGCCCTGCCTGAAACCCCGGAGAAGCCGCTGCCAGTCAGTGCCGACAACAGTGAGTTCGGTGGACCAAGGGTCTGACTCGGAAGGAGGCAGCTCCCTGCGTTCACCAGGAGCCTGTCTCTCTGGCCTGTTTCCCAAAAAGAGGGAACCACGGGATGCCCCTTCAAAACAGAGGTGCTTGGGAGAGGGGTGTGGACCCTCCCGGGCCTCGGCGGGGTCTGGGGCAGACGGCCGGCCTGCCCATGATGAAGGCAGCGCTGCAGCTCGGCGGAATGAGCCCTGCACTCTGTCGTCACGGCAGGAGAAACCAGTAGCCATGGAGAGGGAAGCAGCCCCTGCAGAGCGAGCCGAGTGACTCAGCCACTGCAGAGCGCTCTCCTCCTCCTCCTCCCGGCCCACAGACTGATTGCCAAAGAGAGTGGAGGGGCGGCGTGGGCGGCTGCAGCAGGCCTGGCAATCCGGTGGCCCCCAACGGCCTTCCTCCTTGGCCTGGGCTGGCGCTCTGGGTGCCCTGGGGGTGGGTTGGGGGGCTGGTCTTGCCACACACCCCCCCCCGCCAAGTGCAGAAGGGCCCCGGCTTTAACTGACGCTGCGGGAGGTCAAAAGGCCAGCAGCAGGGCGCTGGCTTGAGGATCCAGTGGGAGAGGGTTCCCCAGCTATTACGGGGCAGCAGAGCCCGAACACTTCTCCGGAGACGGAAAGAGGCTGCTGCTAATCTGGAGCTCCAGTCTCTTTGGGGGAATTGAGTGCGGGGGCAGGCGATGGGTCTCCCAGGGAGGGAGTGTGCAGCCGCTGATGGGGCCATGAGCTGTTTCTGGGGGGCCCGGAGTGGCAGGGCCCCATTCCAGCGCTGTTGATGCACCCCCCCCCCAAGAATGGGTGCCCTGGGCCAGCAGCTCGGTTCTTGGTGCATCGGAGACGCCCTCCCTCCGGGCATGGAAAGGGGCCGTCTGCTCCGAGGGAGAAGCCAGAGCAATCAGGGCCAGGCCGGGACGCTTTGGGTGCCTTCTCTGCTGCTCGCAGGGAAGTCCAGCCCAGCGTCTGAACTCGGCCTGGGGGCCTCCCTCCCTGTCCACTCCAAGGCACCTGAGTGGGCAGCAAAAGGGGGACCTCACCGCCCTCTAGTGTATGAAGAACCGAAGGCTAAAACCCAAAGTCTGCTCTTCGTCCGTGAGACAGCTGGCCTCGGGCAGGAGCGGAGGCGGGCGGGGAGATGTTCCTGGTGACTCTGGACAAGATCGACATCTTAGTGATGGAAGAAGGGTCCGCCCTGCTATACCTGAGCACCTTTTAAAAGGAGGAGAGCAACTGGCCCTCTCCAGCCCCAGCACAGCATCCCTCCGGTGGCTGTGGCCCATCGTATGCTTCCTTCTTAGACTGTGAGCCCTTTGGGGACAGTTTCAGTCATTTCTGTCTATCTTTAGGAACTTCTGTTGAAAAGTGGTCATCTTGAAATATCGGGCGTCTTAATCAGTTTTCGAGCATTGCCTTTCTGTGCACCCTCACGCTTTTGCAAGGGTGTTTTGCAAGCTCTCGGAAGCCTTAAAAAGCAGCAAAACTACCCTAAAGGTTTCAGTGTAGACCGAGGCATGGAAATGGGCAGGCCGGTCCTCGGAAGAGGAGGACTCTTTGGAGAGAGAGGACAGCCCTTTGCTCACGGAGACCCTGACCCTTTCCCGTGGTGGCAAAAATGACCGGTGCCGGGTGCTCTAGAGACAGAGCGGGGGCAGTGGGGACATATGTGGGATGGGAACATGTTAACTTGCGTGTTGAAATGTTTCTGCCAATGCACATTTGAGCCCACGCCCGCACCAGCCAAAAAACCAAGAGTCCCATTCCTTACGAAATATTTATTGATACTTTCCAAAACAGAAGCAGACACAGGACTTCTCAGAGCTCACGAACTCATTCCAGCCGTTCCAAAACCAACCGTTTCTCTGGTCCCTGGCAAGCCCTTCAAGCAGAGGGATGAGTGTGTGCTCCACTTTGACCCAGCCCCACAGCGGACTGCCTATGGGGCCAGAATCCCACACAGAACTGGGCATGTCTGAGGCCGCTGAAAACAGGCTGGAGAGTGCTTTACTCCAGAGGTGCACAAACCCAGGTCCCCGCCCCCCCGATGTTGGACTACAACTCCCACCGTTCCCCGCCACAATGGCCTTGGGCTGATAGGAGTTGTAGTCCATCCTACAAATGTAGTTGCTCCCCTTCTTTCAACACACGTCTGAGGCCTCCGGCCTCCAAGTCTAGCTGGGGGCTGGTCTGCACCCAGCCTGTCATTTTACAAACTGATCCAGGAATTCCAGGTAGGCGTTCTTCTGGGGGGCAGAGGCCGGGAGGAAGTGCCCGCCGGGGTGGCTGAGGGTGACGGGATCTGTGAACTGGGAGGCCAGCTCTCTGCTCATCCGGGCGGGGATGACCTGGTCCGTCTCCCCCACGACATGGAGGCTCGGCACGCAGATGGGCTCCTGGTAGTAGCCGTGGTGGTCGGCGGCCCGGCTTTTGAAGCCGGCCACGAGGATGGCGAAGCCAAAGGGGAAGCGGGGGTCTCCGCGCTGCTTCAGGGCACAGAGGATGCCCCCCAGCGCCGCCCCCTGGCTGAAGCCCAGCAGCCCGTCGAGGGGGCCCTGCTCCAGGAAGGCCTTGGCGACCGCCTCCAGCGACTCCTCCAGGCCGGTACAGGAAGCGGCTTCTTCAAGGGCATGGAAAGTTGTCCCCTCCGGGCCGGAAAACCACCAGCCCCGGCCGTCAGCTTCTGGCGGGTCTGGCGCTGCCTCTCCTGCAAGAGCGGGGAGGAGAAACCACACACAGCGAGGTTTTGAGAGGCAAAGCCAAGGCAAGCTGGCGTTTCCCATTGGCATTCTCCCTTCCGCTAACTGAGCAGAGAGGCACCTTTGAGAAGTGACGGTTCTCTTACATTTAGCCCGGGGAGAGCAACTGGCCCTCTCCAACCCCTCTAGTGGCTGTTGCTGGGGCCTGCCTTATGCTTCTTTTTAGATTGCGAGCCCCTTGGGGACAGGGGACCATCTTAGTTATGTATTATTTATTTTTCTATGTCAACCGCTTTGAGAATGATGTCGAAGATATAAATAGTAGTAGTAGTAGCAGTAGTAGTTCTGTTACATTTCCCAGCCTTTTCTTATTGGTGGGGCTTCCCTAGAGAGACCCACAATTGTACTGCCTGTCCTTTTAAAATGTTAGTAAATCGTTGTGGGGCAGTGCGGGGATGGGGAGGGATTCAGATGGAGTCTGTGGGGTGAGCCGGGTGGATTTTCATTCTTCCCTTTCCCCCAATTAAAATGCACCCCTCCAAAGCTGCAATTCTCTCCATATGGAGGAACTTTATCCGCTAACATTTAAGAGAAAGGAAAGCGAAGCCAAATGGCCCCGATTTTAGAGGCTGAGAAATACGAATGTATTTTTTTAAAAAATAAAGCAGTCATAAAATGTCATGCCTAATGTGTGTGAGACCGACTCAGAAAAATGAAGAGTGTGTAACAGACCACTCAAGACACACATTTTGCGAAGTATAGTAGCTGCAGCTTTCCTCTCACGCCAGAGCAAGCGGAAGAAGGCGGAAGCTGGGATGTCTGGCCTGTTATAGTCCTGTTTTGTGAATCAGTCCAGACTATTTGTTTAAAAAAATTCTATTTTATTACAGTAACTGCATCCTTCCAGGTGCCAGATAATACTTGCAAGGGGGTCTGTTGGCAGCTTCAAAAACCATCTCTCTCTGTGTGTAATACTGCATATACTCTCAGAGGCACTCTTGCACCCGCACTCTCTCCATATCTATCTGCACATGCACAGAGGACTCGTGCATATACTCCACAGGTCATGCTGCACATGCTCAGAGGCACTCTCATGCATGCAACCCTCTCTCTCTGAACATGCTCAGAGGCACTCCTGAGCACTCTTTCTCGCGCCTTCTGCTCGCGCTGCACATGCTCAGAGGCACTCCCGCGCGAAAAACCCCGCCCCTCGGCCCGCGCGTGACGTCACGCGGCCCCGCCCCCCCTGCCTGGGTCTGCGGCCCCGCCCCCACCTGGCTGCGCGACAATGACGTGCGGCGCGTCGAGGCTCAGCAGCTCTGCGCGCCCGCGCAGCGCCTTGCGCAGGGCGCCGCTGCGCGCCCAGAAGCTGCCCGCGTTCTGCCGGTAACCATGGAGACAGAGCAGCCGCAGCTTGGGCGGCCCCTCGCGCCTGGCGGACATCCTTCATCCGGGTGTTTCCGCCGCCGGAAGGAGAGCGAGGAGAAAGCGGAAGTTCCGCCTCCGCCGCGCCCGCGTCGGGAGGCCGGAAGTCCCCGTCCCCTGGCGACCCGGCGGCGGTTGCCACGGCAACGGAGGTAGGCCGAGCCCCAGGATTGAAGCGGGTGCCTGCCCATTTGGCCCTGGCCCCATGGAGTGGCTCCGGACTGGGGCTGGGGGCGGCGCTGCTGCGGCTGCTGCGGCTGCTCTTCTTCGCGGAAGGGGCGGGGCCGAGGACGCGCGACGACGGGAGGCGTCGAGGCCGGAAGGGGCGGGGCTTGCGCCGGAAGGCCCGCGGTGCCGCGTCTGAGTGAGGCCTCGTGGCGGCGGAGCCAGGTAAGTTAGCCGCGGGGAGGGGAGCGGAGGGGGAGCCGGCTGCGGTCCGGGGCCTGGGGGCGCCCTGGCTCCGTCGAGCTCAGCCATTCTCCGGCAGCGGCGGCGGCGGCAGCTCAGCCATTCGCTCTGAGTAAGAGGGAGACCCCAGAGGCTCTGGACTGCAACTCCCAGCATCCCCAGCTGCCATGGCCTTTGGCTGGGAATTCTGGGAGCTGTAGTCCGCAGCCTCGGGGCGGTGTGTTCCCCCCTGTGAGAGCGGGGGAGGCGGCTGGAGAGGCTGCCGGCCGGTGAACCGGGGCCTTTGGCAGCAGGGCCAGGGGGCCACCGCTCAGCGGCAGAGCATCCCTGCCTGCACTGGCTGGCAGCAGCAGCAGCAGCAGTCCAGTCCCGGGTTCCAGGCTCAGGGGTCTCTCCCAGCCCTGCCTGGAGGTGCTGCTGCCGCCGCCGCCGCCAGGGACTGGACCCGAGACCTAGGAACACAGGAAACTGCCCTATACTGAGTCAGGCCCTTGGTCCGTCTCACTCAGTCTTGTCTTCCCAGACTGGCAGCAGCGGCTTCTCCCAGGTGGCAGGCAGGAGTCTCTCTTCTCAGCCCTCTCTTGGAGAAGCTGCCAGGGAGGGGACTTGGGAACCTTCTGCTCTTCCCAGAGCGGCCCCATTATCCCCTGAGGGGGAATCTCTCCCAGTGCTCACACTTCTGGTCTCCCTTTCATATGCAACCAGGGCAGACCCTGCTTAGCTATGGGGACGAGTCAGGCTGGCTCCCACCAGACCCCAAAACACACACCCAGGAAGCTGCCTGATACTGAGTCAGACCCTCAGTCCTTCATCGGGCTCTGTATTTTCTGCACTGGCTGGCAGGATTGCACCTGCAGGGGGGTCAGTGCACCACCCCACCCCCGCCTTCGAACCGGCCCTGGAAAATCGGGGACCTCCTGCAGGCAGAGCGGGTGCCTGCCCATTTTGCCATGGCCCCATCTCCTGGGAGAAAGCGGCCTTCTACGGAGTCAGGCCCTTGCTCAGTTTTGTCTACAACACTGACTGGCAGCGGCTTCTCCAGGGTTCCAGGCTCAGGGGTCTGTCCCAGGCCTCCCTGGAGAGGCTGCCAGGCAGGGGACCTGGCACCCTCTGCGTGCAAAGCAGAGGCTCTGCCCTCCAAGCGTGTTCCCTCTGGGAGTATTGCTGGGCTTCAGAAATAATAAAATGTGTATATTTCCTCCTAGGAAGAAGATGGCATCGGGGAGAGCATCCCAGCAGCGTGGTGGCAGAAGAGTCGGAAGGAGAGACCCACCCTGAGCCCTTTGAGATGGGACCACCGGAGCCCAGGCTGCAGGCCAAGAGGGTGAGTGGCTGGGTTTTTGCCTCCCCTTGCTGGGGGTGCCGCGGGGAGGGGTCTTGTGGTCGCAAGCCTGAATGCTTCTCTTTGCCAAGCAGGGCCTGCTCTTGCATGTGTGTGTGTGGAGGGGGGCTACATATGCATGGTGTAAGGTATCCCCCTTAGAGGATGGGGCTGTAGCTCAGGGGAGCAGCATCTGCGTTGCATGAGGCAGGCCCCAGCTTGGGCAGCGTCTCTGGGAAGGGCTGGGAAAGACTCCTGCCTGGGGGAGCTGGGAGGGCTGCTGCCCGTCAGTGTCGCCAACCCTGAGCTCGATAGACCAGGGGCTGGCTCTGTGGGAGGCCATTTTCTCTGGTCAGCGAGGAGGAGACCACCTCTCTAGGACGGGGAGCCTTGTGCCTTCCTGCCTCCTGCTCTCCCGGGTACAGAGCGGCAGGCAGGAGGAGGTGCTGGCTGGTCCAGGAGAGCAACGGGCCTGAGGCAGGGAAGAGATCCCGCGTGCAGGTGCGTCTCTGCCCCTGCCAGGAGAGGGGCGAGCCGGGTGCCGGGTGGTTTGCCGATGGAGACGGGGATCTCGTGGGCCTAACAGAAACATGGTGCAGCAGTGAGAACCTTTAGTGGGACTAGCGACTGCTCCTGGAGGGAAACTCCGTAGAAAGGACAGGGAGGAGCAACCTGGGGAGGGATAGCATCTCAACCCGCGAGAAAACCGAGCAAGCCCAGAGTCCTCCACAGAAACGCTGTGGGTGACAATACAAGGCCTGAAAGGAAATGCCCTGCTCGGGCCGTGAATATAGGAAGCTGCCTTTAAAGTGGCGATTCTCTTTATATTCAACAGAGAGTGGGGGAGCAACTGGCCCGATCCAGCCCCAGCACAGCACCCCTTCAGTGGCTGTTGCTGGTGTCTAGGAGCAGAGGAAGCTGCCTTCTTCCGAGTCAGACCCTTGGTCCCCCTGGCTCCGGATTGCCTACCCAGACTGGCAGCGGCTTCTCCCAGGCGGCAGGCAGGAGTCTCTCTCAGCCCTCTCTTGGAGATGCTGCTGCCAGGGAGGGAACTGGGGACCCTCTGCATGCAAGCAGGCGGGTGCTTTCCCCAGAGCCGCCGCCGCACCCCCCCCCCCTCCAAGGGGAATGTCTCCCGGCGCTCACAGAGTTTAGTCCTCTCTGTTCCCAAGAAAGATTGCTCAGGGTCCTGAGTTGAGGGCTCTGGGTTCTTGGGAGTGGGTTATGGATTGGTTCTCTAGGTTAGAGCCGGCGGCTGGCCTGATTTCTGCACTCAGACCAGCAAAGCGGGTCTGTGATGGCTGCACTCCGTGTGCGCCCGCTGGTTCTACGCTGGCCAGGGAGCTTCCTCTGCGTTCAGCTGGACGACAGAAGCCATGTAGACAGGGGTGTCCTTCCTTGGAAGCCTGCCCAAGAAGGAGTCCTCAGGTCTCTGGGTTGGGGGGTCTTGGGAGTGGGTTGGATAGGGCTTCTGGAGGGCTGCAGTGCCCTTGTTTAAAGGTGCGAGGCAGCTTTGCCCAGCTGTGTGGTGCAGTGGTTGGAGTGTTCGACTAGGGAGACCCAGGAGCCTTCAGAAGTTCGGCGGGGGGCAGGTTCTCTTTCTCGTCCATATCTTGCTCCTTTATCCCTTTGGCAGCATCACCACCTGCTAAAGATAAGCCATTAATAACCACTCAAGCAGAGGGAGAGGATAATCTTCCTCTTGCCCTTGCTAAGAAATTATATTGGCTTGCACTCACCTGGAAACAAGCAACGTCCGCCAAGTAACCTCTTTACCAGCCTGCAAAAGAGCCCTTAAGACACCTTTTTTTAAAAAGCCTGGCTCTTAAAATTGCTGTTTGTTTGTTTGAAATTGCTGTTTCAACAGTTTGTTTCGTTTTGTCTTTGTAAAACGCCTGGAGTCAGGTGGTATAGAAATGAAATTATTAAGAATGAGAATGAGAATAATGATAATCCCCATCAGCCAGTTACAAAAAGCAACTTTACTGGGAACAGCCTATATTTTGCAACGATGTTGATAGTAATAACAATATTGATAATAAAATCCAGCCATCCCAAGTCCTTGGGAAGTGGTGGTTCTCTTTATTTCTTGAGCAGGGGGAGAGCAGCTGGCCTCTCCAGCCCCCGCACAGCATCCCTCCAGTGGCCGTGGCCTATCCTATGTTTCTTCTTTAGATGGGGAACCCTTTGGGGACCGGGAGCCATGCTTCCTTATTGATTGTGAGTTCTCTACATCAGGGCTGCTCAACTTCGGCCCTCCTGCAGATGGTGGCCTACAGCTCCCATAATCCCTGGCTGTTGGCCACCGTGGCTGGGGATTATGGGAGTTGTAGTCCAGAAAACGAGGGGGGGCGGGGCGGCTACGTTGCGCAGGCCTGCTCTATGTAACCCCTTTTGGGAACTTTCTTTGTTGAACAGCGGTCTGTAAATACTCCTAGTGGTCGTCGTCCATAGCACATCCCCAGGGCACATTCGCACACCTTCTCTTCTGCCCCTCTTTCCTTCCTCCTGCAGGTTGTGTTGCAGTGACCGGGATGGGCTGCTACAGGACCAGCCGCTCCTTGGGAAGACGCTCCGGGCATAGCGGCCAGAGGCCAGACCAGGAAAGCCCTCGTGCCGGGATGTGGCGCCAGCGGGTTGTGGCAGTCGAGAAGGCAGGCTGCCGAGTCGCCTCCCCCTCGGGCAACTTCTTTGCACGCAACCCGCACGGTGCCGCTGTCGAGGAAGCCTCTTGGTCCGTTGACGTTCCAGGCGACATTCCTGCAATTGGGATTCGGCGCAGCCGCCTGGTTTCTGGGCTTGGCTTGTTGAGCCAGTGAGCCGTTTTGGAAGGGCAGGATATCAATGGAATAAATAAATAAATAAAATAAAATAAGTGCTTCGCTCGTCCGCTCGAGCTGATGGAGGGTTAGGGTTAGCGAAGGGGGCTCTCGAGCAGTGGCAGGCGTGAGGGTGGATCTATTACGAACATGGTCATGCATAAAACTTTACCCAAGTCACATTGTGGTTGGTGTGTGGTCAGCATCCGCTCTCTTTCCCTATCCCTTCTGCAAAATGCAAACATTCCCCATCGCCTGCACCGCAAAGATCTGCATGACTCATGCCATCGGCGGGGGGGCGGGGCGGCTTCAGAGGAGATTCCCATGCCCCCCCCGAGAACTCTAGAACCAGGCCTGTTCTCGAGCACTCTAGAACCCGGCCATCTTGGAGACCAGGGTGCCTGGAGCCCAAGCCTGGGCCATGACCGGTTAAGCCAGCCACAGCCACAGGAGGGCACCCTTTTACCGCACCAGCAAAATACTTTGCAATTTGCCATCCATATAGCGTAGTCTCAGCACCCTGCAGTGCAGAAAGCCGCCAGAGGAAGGCACCATTTCACAACACCAGGTAATACATTGCCATCCAGGGCCCTGACCGGTCACAGGTGTTGGGGGCCCTAACCGGTCTCGCCAGCCACAGGCCTGTGCCCTGACATGCTGGGCACAGGTCCGGGCCCTTACTGGTCAATATGGCCGCCGGCCCAGGCCCTGACCGGTCAGGCACGGGGTTCTCTCTTTGTACAATGGTACAAAAGTACAAAAAGATACAAAGGTACAAAAGTACAAAGGTAGAATGGGTGAGTGTGTCAAAGGTACAATAGGTGAATGATTGAATGGGTGAAATGTACAAAAGTACAAAGGAACAAATGAACCTTTGTACCTGACGCTTTGTACCTTTGACTCTTTGTAACTTTGTCCCATCCACCCATTGCCCCTTTGACCCATTGTACCTTTGTCTCTTTGTACCTTTGTCTCATTGTACCTTTGGCTCTTTGTACCTCTGACTATTTGTATCTTTGTCCCATCCACCCATTGCCCCTTTGACTCTTTGTAACTTTGTCTCTTTGTAACTTTGCCTCTTTGCCACTTTGTGACTTTGACTCTTTGCAACTTTGACTCTCTGTCTCTTTGTACCTTTGCCTCTTTGAAACTTTGTCCCATCCACCCATTGCCCCTTTGTCTCTTTGTCACTTTGACTCTTTGGAACTTTGGAACTTTGGAACTTTGACTCTTTGGAACTTTGACTCTTTGTATCTTTGTCCCATTCACCCATTGCCCCTTTGTCACTTTGACCCTTTGTAACTTTGTCCCTTTGACTCTTTGTCCCTTTGACTCTTTGTCCCTTTGGAACTTTGACTCTTTGTAACTTTGACTCTTTGTAACTTTGACTCTTTGTAACTTTGTCTCTTTGTAACTTTGTCCCATTCACCCATTGCCCCTTTGTCTCTTTGTCACTTTGACTCTTTGACTCTTTGCAACTTTGACTCTTTGCAACTTTGACTCTTTGCAACTTTGTCTCTTTGTAACTTTGTCTCTTTGACTCTTTGCAACTTTGACTCTTTGCAACTTTGACTATCTCGTTGGAACTTTGTCTCGTTGGAACTTTGTCCCTTTGGAACTTTGTCTCTTTGTAACTTTGACTCTTTGTATCTTTGACTCTTTGGAACTTTGTCCCATTCACCCATTCCCCCTTTGACTCTTTGTAACTTTGACTCTTTGTCTCTTTGCAACTTTGTCTCTTTGCAACTTTGACTCTTTGCAACTTTAACTCTCTGTCTCTTTGTAACTTTGACTCTTTGAAACTTTGTCCCATCCACCCATTGCCCCTTTGTCTCTTTGTCACTTTGACTCTTTGTCACTATGGAACTTTGTCACTATGGAACTTTGTCACTATGGAACTTTGTCACTATGGAACTTTGTCACTTTGGAACTTTGACTCTTTCTCTTTGTAACTTTGTCTCTTTGTACCTTTGACTCTGACTCTTTGGAACTTTGACTCTTTGGAACTTTGACTCTTTGGAACTTTGACTCTTTGGAACTTTGACTCTTTGGAACTTTGTCCCATTCACCCATTGCCCCTTTGTCTCTTTGTAACTTTGACTCTTTGTAACTTTGACTCTTTGTAACTTTGACTCTTTGTAACTTTGACTCTTTGTAACTTTGACCCTTTGTAACTTTGACCCTTTGTCCCTTTGACTCTTTGTCCCTTTGACTCTTTGTCCCTTTGACTCTTTGTCCCTTTGATTCTTTGACTCTTTGGAACTTTGTAACTTTGACTCTTTGGAACTTTGACTCTTTGGAACTTTGTCCCATTCACCCATTGCCCCTTTGTCTCTTTGTAACTTTGTCTCTTTGTAACTTTGTCTCTGTCTCTTTGTAACTTTGCAACTTTGACTCTTTGCAACTTTGACTCTTTGCAACTTTGACTCTTTGCAACTTTGACTCTCTGTCTCTTTGTAACTTTGACTCTTTGAAACTTTGTCCCATCCACCCATTGCCCCTTTGTCTCTTTGTCACTTTGACTCTTTGTCACTATGGAACTTTGTCACTATGGAACTTTGTCACTATGGAACTTTGTCACTATGGAACTTTGTCACTATGGAACTTTGACTCTTTCTCTTTGTACCTTTGACTCTGACTCTTTGGAACTTTGACTCTTTGGAACTTTGACTCTTTGACTCTTTGGAACTTTGTAACTTTGACTCTTTGGAACTTTGACTCTTTGGAACTTTGACTCTTTGGAACTTTGTCCCATTCACCCATTGCCCCTTTGTCTCTTTGTAACTTTGTCTCTTTGTAACTTTGTCTCTGTCTTTTTGTAACTTTGTAACTTTGACTCTTTGCAACTTTGACTCTTTGCAACTTTGACTCTTTGCAACTTTGACTCTTTGTACCTTTGTCCCATCCACCCATTCCCACTTTGACTCTTTGGAACTTTGACTCTTTGGAACTTTGGAACTTTTACTCTTTGTACCTCTGACTCTTTGTAACTTTGACTCTTTGTAACTTTGACTCTTTGTATCTTTGTCCCATTCACCTTTGTCTCTTTGTAACTTTGACTCTCTGTCTCTTTGTAACTTTGACTCTTTGGAACTTTGTCACTATGGAACTTTGTCACTATGGAACTTTGACTCTTTGGAACTTTGTCACTATGGAACTTTGACTCTTTGGAACTTTGACTCTTTGTATCTTTGTCCCATTCACCCATTGCCCCTTTATCTCTTTGTAACTTTGTCTCTTTGTAACTTTGTCTCTTTGTAACTTTGTCTCTTTGTACCTTTGACTCTTTGTCTCTTTGGAACTTTGTCTCTTTGGAACTTTGTCTCTTTGGAACTTTGGAACTTTTACTCTTTGTACCTCTGACTCGTTGTAACTTTGACTCTTTGTAA
This sequence comes from Hemicordylus capensis, assembly GCF_027244095.1. Classification (NCBI taxonomy): domain Eukaryota; kingdom Metazoa; phylum Chordata; class Lepidosauria; order Squamata; family Cordylidae; genus Hemicordylus; species Hemicordylus capensis. The sequence continues at coordinate 13,657,796 of NC_069668.1, read as the reverse complement.
CTTTGACTCTTTGTATCTTTGTCCCATTCACCCATTGCCCCTTTGTCTCTTTGACTCTTTGCAACTTTGACTCTTTGCAACTTTGTCTCTTTGCAACTTTGTCTCTTTGCAACTTTGTCTCTTTGCAACTTTGTCTCTTTGCAACTTTGTCACTTTGGAACTTTGACTCTTTGGAACTTTGACTCTTTGGAACTTTGACTCTTTGGAACTTTGACTCTTTGGAACTTTGACTCTTCGGAACTTTGACTCTTCGGAACTTCGTCCCATCCACCCATTGCCCCTTTGACCCATTGCCCCTTTGACCCATTGCCCCTTTTTAACTTTGTCCCGTTGTACCTTTGTCTCGCTGTACCTTTGTCTCTTTGCCTCTTTGCAAGTTTGCCTCTTTGTAACTTTGCCTCTTTGTAATTTTGGTACAAAGCGACATAGTTAAAAAGCGACAAAGTGGCAATGGGTCAACGGGGCAATGGGTCAACGGGGCAATGGGTGCATGTGTGGATGGGACAAACTTACAATGCGACAAACTTACAAAGCGACAAAGGGGCAATGCGACAATGGGGCAACGGGTGGATGGGACAATGTTACAAGGCGACAAAGTTACAAAGCGACAAAGTTACAAAGCGACAAAGTGGCAATGGGGCAATGGGTGGATGGGACAAAGTTACAAAGCGACAAAGTTACAAAGGGGCAATGGGTCAACGGGGCAACGGGTGGATGGGACAATTTTACAAGGCGACAAAGGTACAAAGCGACTAAGGTACAAAGCGACAAAATTACAAAGCGACAAATTACAATGCGACAAAGTGGCAATGGGGCAATGGGTCAATGGGGCAATGGGTGGATGGGACAAAGTTACAAAGCGACAAAGGGGCAATGGGTCAACGGGGCAATGGGTCAACGGGGCAATGGGTCAATGGGGGCATTGGGTGGATGGGACAAAGTTACAAAGCGACAAAGTTACAAAGCGACAAAGTTACAAAGCGACAAAATTACAAAGCGACAAAATTACAAAGCGACAAAATTACAAAGCGACAAAGTTACAAAACGACAAAGTTACAAAGCGACAAAATTACAAAGCGACAAAGTGGCAATGGGGCAATGGGTCAATGGGGCAATGGGTCAACGGTGCAATGGGGCAATGGGTCAACGGGGCAATGGGTCAATGGGGGCATTGGGTGGATGGGACAAAGTTACAAAGCGACAAAATTACAAAGCGACAAAATTACAAAGCGACAAAATTACAAAACGACAAAGTTACAAAACGACAAAGTTACAAAGCGACAAAATTACAAAGCGACAAATTACAAAGCGACAAAGTGGCAATGGGGCAATGGGTCAATGGGGCAATGGGTGGATGGGACAAACTTACAAAGCGACAAAGTTACAAAGCAACAAAGTTACAAAGCGACAAAGGTACAAAACGACAAAGGTACAAAGCGACAAAGGTACAAAGCGACAAAGGTACAAAGCAAAAAGTTACAAAGCGACAAACTTACAAAGCGACAAAGGGGCAATGGGTCAACGGGGCAATGGGTCAATGGGTCAATGGGGGCAATGGGTGGATGGGACAAAGTTACAAAGCGACAAAGTTACAAAGCGACAAAGTTACAAAGCGACAAAGGTACAAAGCGACAAAGGTACAAAGTGACAAAGTTACAAAGCGACAAAGTTACAAAGCGACAAAATTACAAAGCGACAAAGTTACAAAGCGACAAAGTTACAAAACGACAAAGTTACAAAGCGACAAAATTACAAAGCGACAAAGTGGCAATGGGGCAATGGGTGGATGGGACAAATTTACAAAGCGACAAAGTTACAAAGCGACAAAGGGGCAATGGGTCAACGGGGCAATGGGGCAATAGGTGGATGGGACAAAGTTACAAAGCGACAAAGTTACAAAGCGACAAAGGGGCAATGGGTCAACGGGGCAATGGGTCAACGGGGCAATGGGTCAACGGGGCAATGGGTCAATGGGGCAATGGGTGGATTCGACAAAGTTACAAAGGGACAAAGTTACAAAGCGACAAAGTTACAAAGCGACAAAGTTACAAAACGACAAAGTTACAAAGCGACAAAATTACAAAGCGACAAAGTGGCAATGGGGCAATGGGGCAATGGGTGGATGGGACAAAGTTACAAAGCGACAAAGTTACAAAGCGACAAAGGGGCAATGGGTCAACGGGGCAATGGGTCAACGGGGCAATGGGGCAATGGGGCAATGGGGCAATGGGGCAATGGGGCAATGGGTGGATTCGACAAAGTTACAAAGCGACAAAGTTACAAAGCGACAAAGGTACAAAGCGACAAAGTTACAAAACGACAAAGTTACAAAGCGACAAAGTTACAAAGCGACAAAGTTACAAAGCGACAAAGTTACAAAGCGACAAAATTACAAAGCGACAAAATTACAAAGCGACAAAATTACAAAGCGACAAAATTACAAAGAGACAAAGTGGCAATGGGGCAATGGGGCAATGGGGCAATGGGTGGATGGGACAAATTTACAAAGCGACAAAGTTACAAAGCGACAAAGGGGCAATGGGTCAACGGGGCAATGGGTCAACGGGGCAATGGGGCAATGGGTGAACGGGGCAATGGGTCAATGGGGCAATGGGTGGATTCGACAAAGTTACAAAGCGACAAAGTTACAAAGCGACAAAGTTACAAAGCGACAAAATTACAAAGCGACAAAATTACAAAATGACAAAGTTACAAAACGACAAAGTTACAAAGCGACAAAATTACAAAGCGACAAATTACAAAGCGACAAAGTGGCAATGGGGCAATGGGTCAATGGGGCAATGGGTGCATGGGACAAACTTACAAAGCGACAAAGTTACAAAGCAACAAAGTTACAAAGCGACAAAGGTACAAAACGACAAAGGTACAAAGCGACAAAATTACAAAGCTACAAAGTTACAAAGCGACAAAGTTACAAAACGACAAAGTTACAAAGCGACAAAGTGGCAATGGGGCAATGGGTCAATGGGGCAATGGGTCAACGGGGCAATGGGGCAATGGGGCAATGGGTGAACGGGGCAATGGGTCAATGGGGCAATGGGTGGATTCGACAAAGTTACAAAGCGACAAAGTTACAAAGCGACAAAGTTACAAAGCGACAAAGTTACAAAGCGACAAAATTACAAAGCGACAAAATTACAAAGCGACAAAGTGGCAATGGGGCAACGGGGCAATGGGTCAACGGGACAATGGGTCAATGGGGGCAATGGGTGGATGGGACAAAGTTACAAAGCGACAAAGTTACAAAGCGACAAAGTTACAAAGCGACAAAGGTACAAAGCAACAAAGGTACAAAGCGACAAAATTACAAAGCGACAAAATTACAAAGCGACAAAGTTACAAAACGACAAAGTTACAAAGCGACAAAATTACAAAGCGACAAATTACAAAGCGACAAAGTTACAAAGCGACAAAGTTACAAAACGACAAAGTTACAAAACGACAAAGTTACAAAGCGACAAAATTACAAAGCGACAAAATTACAAAGAGACAAAGTGGCAATGGGGCAATGGGTCAATGGGGCAATGGGTGGATGGGACAAATTTACAAAGCGACAAAGTTACAAAGCGACAAAGGGGCAATGGGTCAACGGGGCAATGGGTCAATGGGGCAATGGGGCAATGGGGCAATGGGTGAACGGGGCAATGGGTCAATGGGGCAATGGGTGGATTCGACAAAGTTACAAAGCTACAAAGTTACAAAGCGACAAAGTTACAAAGCGACAAAGGTACAAAGCGACAAAATTACAAAGCGACAAAATTACAAAACGACAAAGTTACAAAATGACAAAGTTACAAAGCGACAAAATTACAAAGCGACAAATTACAAAGCGACAAAGTGGCAATGGGGCAATGGGTCAATGGGGCAATGGGTGGATGGGACAAACTTACAAAGCGACAAAGTTACAAAGCAACAAAGTTACAAAGCGACTAAGGTACAAAACGACAAAGGTACAAAGCGACAAAGGTACAAAGCGACAAAGGTACAAAGCGAAAAGTTACAAAGCGACAAACTTACAAAGCGACAAAGGGGCAATGGGTCAACGGGGCAATGGGTCAAAGGGGCAATGGGGCAATGGGTCAACGGGGCAATGGGTCAATGGGGGCATTGGGTGGATGGGACAAAGTTACAAAGCGACAAAGTTACAAAGCGACAAAGTTACAAAGCGACAAAATTACAAAGCGACAAAGTTACAAAACGACAAAGTTACAAAGCGACAAAATTACAAAGCGACAAAGTGGCAATGGGGCAATGGGGCAATGGGGCAATGGGTGGATGGGACAAAGTTACAAAGCGACAAAGTTACAAAGTGACAAAGTTACAAAACGACAAAGTTACAAAACGACAAAGTGGCAATGGGGCAATGGGTGGATGGGACAAAGTTACAAAGCGACAAAGTTACAAAGCGACAAAGTTACAAAGCGACAAAGTTACAAAGCGACAAAATTACAAAACGACAAAGTTACAAAACGACAAAGTTACAAAGCGACAAAATTACAAAGCGACAAATTACAAAGCCACAAATTACAAAGCGACAAAGTGGCAATGGGGCAATGGGTCAATGGGGCAATGGGTGGATGGGACAAACTTACAAAGCGACAAAGTTACAAAGCAACAAAGTTACAAAGCGACAAAGGTACAAAACGACAAAGGTACAAAGCGACAAAGGTACAAAGCGACAAAGGTACAAAGCAAAAAGTTACAAAGCTACAAACTTACAAAGCGACAAAGGGGCAATGGGTCAACGGGGCAATGGGTCAACGGGGCAATGGGGCAATGGGGGCAATGGGTAGATGGGACAAAGTTACAAAGCGACAAAGTTACAAAGCGACAAAGTTACAAAGCGACAAAGGTACAAAGCGACAAAATTACAAAGCGACAAAATTACAAAGCGACAAAGTTACAAAACGACAAAATTACAAAGCGACAAAGTTACAAAGCGACAAAGGTACAAAGCGACAAAGGTACAAAGCGACAAAGTTACAAAGCGACAAAATTACAAAGAGACAAAGTGGCAATGGGGCAATGGGGAAATGGGGAAATGGGTGGATGGGACAAATTTACAAAGCAACAAAGTTACAAAGCGACAAAGGGGCAATGGGTCAACGGGGCAATGGGGCAATGGGTCAATGGGGGCAATGGGTGGATTCGATAAAGTTACAAAGCTACAAAGTTACAAAGCGACAAAGTTACAAAGCGACAAAGGTACAAAGAGACAAAATTACAAAGCGACAAAATTACAAAACGACAAAGTTACAAAGCGACAAAGTTACAAAGCGACAAAGGTACAAAGAGACAAAATTACAAAGCGACAAAATTACAAAACGACAAAGTTACAAAACGACAAAGTTACAAAGCGACAAAATTACAAAGCGACAAATTACAAAGCGACAAAGTGGCAATGGGGCAATGGGTCAATGGGGCAATGGGTGGATGGGACAAACTTACAAAGCGACAAAGTTACAAAGCAACAAAGTTACAAAGCGACTAAGGTACAAAACGACAAAGGTACAAAGCGACAAAGGTACAAAGCGACAAAGGTACAAAGCGAAAAGTTACAAAGCGACAAACTTACAAAGCGACAAACTTACAAAGCGACAAAGGGGCAATGGGTCAACGGGGCAATGGGTCAAAGGGGCAATGGGGCAATGGGGCAATGGGTCAACGGGGCAATGGGTCAATGGGGGCATTGGGTGGATGGGACAAAGTTACAAAGCGACAAAGTTACAAAGCGACAAAGTTACAAAGCGACAAAATTACAAAGCGACAAAGTTACAAAACGACAAAGTTACAAAGCGACAAAATTACAAAGCGACAAAATTACAAAGCGACAAAGTGGCAATGGGGCAATGGGTCAATGGGGCAATGGGTGGATGGGACAAAGTTACAAAGCGACAAAGTTACAAAGCGACAAAGTTACAAAGCGACAAAGTTACAAAGCGACAAAGTTACAAAGCGACAAAGTTACAAAACGACAAAGTGGCAATGGGGCAATGGGTGGATGGGACAAAGTTACAAAGCGACAAAGTTACAAAGCGACAAAGTTACAAAGCGACAAAGTTACAAAGCGACAAAGGTACAAAGCGACAAAATTAGAAAGCGACAAAATTACAAAACGACAAAGTTACAAAACGACAAAGTTACAAAGCGACAAATTACAAAGCCACAAATTACAAAGCGACAAAGTGGCAATGGGGCAATGGGTCAATGGGGCAATGGGTGGATGGGACAAACTTACAAAGCGACAAAGTTACAAAGCAACAAAGTTACAAAGCGACAAAGGTACAAAACGACAAAGGTACAAAGCGACAAAGGTACAAAGCAAAAAGTTACAAAGCGACAAACTTACAAAGCGACAAGGGGGAATGGGTCAACGGGGCAATGGGTCAACGGGGCAATGGGGCAATGGGGCAACGGGGCAATGGGTCAACGGGGCAATGGGTCAATGGGGGCAATGGGTGGATGGGACAAAGTTACAAAGCGACAAAGTTACAAAGCGACAAAGTTACAAAGCGACAAAGGTACAAAGCGACAAAGGTACAAAGCGACAAAGGTACAAAGCGACAAAATTACAAAGCGACAAAATTACAAAGCGACAAAATTACAAAGCGACAAAGTTACAAAACGACAAAGTTACAAAGCGACAAAATTACAAAGCGACAAAGTGGCAATGGGGCAATGGGTGGATGGGACAAATTTACAAAGCGACAAAGTTACAAAGCGACAAAGGGGCAATGGGTCAACGGGGCAATGGGGCAATAGGTGGATGGGACAAATTTACAAAGCGACAAAGTTACAAAGCGACAAAGGGGCAATGGGTCAACGGGGCAATGGGTCAACGGGGCAATGGGGCAATGGGTGAACGGGGCAATGGGTCAATGGGGCAATGGGTGGATTCGACAAAGTTACAAAGCGACAAAGTTACAAAGCGACAAAGGTACAAAGCGACAAAATTACAAAGCGACAAAATTACAAAATGACAAAGTTACAAAACGACAAAGTTACAAAGCGACAAAATTACAAAGCGACAAATTACAAAGCGACAAAGTGGCAATGGGGCAATGGGTCAATGGGGCAATGGGTGCATGGGACAAACTTACAAAGCGACAAAGTTACAAAGCAACAAAGTTACAAAGCGACAAAGGTACAAAACGACAAAGGTACAAAGCGACAAAATTACAAAGCTACAAAGTTACAAAGCGACAAAGTTACAAAACGACAAAGTTACAAAGCGACAAAGTGGCAATGGGGCAATGGGTCAATGGGGCAATGGGGCAATGGGTCAACGGGGCAATGGGGCAATGGGGCAATGGGTGAACGGGGCAATGGGTCAATGGGGCAATGGGTGGATTCGACAAAGTTACAAAGCGACAAAGTTACAAAGCGACAAAGTTACAAAGCGACAAAGTTACAAAGCGACAAAATTACAAAGCGACAAAATTACAAAGCGACAAAGTTACAAAACGACAAAGTTACAAAACGACAAAGTTACAAAGCGACAAAATTACAAAGCGACAAAGTGGCAATGGGGCAATGGGGCAATGGGGCAATGGGTCAACGGGGCAATGGGGCAATGGGGCAATGGGGCAATGGGTCAACGGGGCAATGGGTCAATGGGGGCAATGGGTGGATGGGACAAAGTTACAAAGCGACAAAGTTACAAAGCGACAAAGTTACAAAGCGACAAAGGTACAAAGCAACAAAGGTACAAAGCGACAAAATTACAAAGTGACAAAATTACAAAACGACAAAGTTACAAAGCGACAAAGTTACAAAGCGACAAATTACAAAGCGACAAAGTTACAAAGCGACAAAGTTACAAAGCGACAAAGGTACAAAGCGACAAAGTTACAAAGCGACAAAATTACAAAGCGACAAAGTTACAAAACGACAAAGTTACAAAACGACAAAGTTACAAAGCGACAAAATTACAAAGCGACAAAATTACAAAGAGACAAAGTGGCAATGGGGCAATGGGTCAATGGGGCAATGGGTGGATGGGACAAATTTACAAAGCGACAAAGTTACAAAGCGACAAAGGGGCAATGGGTCAACGGGGCAATGGGGCAATGGGGCAATGGGTGAACGGGGCAATGGGTCAATGGGGCAATGGGTGGATTCGACAAAGTTACAAAGCTACAAAGTTACAAAGCGACAAAGTTACAAAGCGACAAAGGTACAAAGCGACAAAATTACAAAGCGACAAAATTACAAAACGACAAAGTTACAAAACGACAAAGTTACAAAGCGACAAAATTACAAAGCGACAAATTACAAAGCGACAAAGTGGCAATGGGGCAATGGGGCAATGGGGCAATGGGTGGATGGGACAAACTTACAAAGCGACAAAGTTACAAAGCAACAAAGTTACAAAGCGACTAAGGTACAAAACGACAAAGGTACAAAGCGACAAAGGTACAAAGCGACAAAGGTACAAAGCGAAAAGTTACAAAGCGACAAACTTACAAAGCGACAAAGGGGCAATGGGTCAACGGGGCAATGGGTCAAAGGGGCAATGGGGCAATGGGGCAATGGGTCAACGGGGCAATGGGTCAATGGGGGCATTGGGTGGATGGGACAAAGTTACAAAGCGACAAAGTTACAAAGCGACAAAGTTACAAAGCGACAAAATTACAAAGCGACAAAGTTACAAAACGACAAAGTTACAAAGCGACAAAATTACAAAGCGACAAAGTGGCAATGGGGCAATGGGTCAATGGGGCAATGGGTGGATGGGACAAAGTTACAAAGCGACAAAGTTACAAAGCGACAAAGTTACAAAGTGACAAAGTTACAAAACGACAAAGTTACAAAACGACAAAATTACAAAGCGACAAAGTGGCAATGGGGCAATGGGTGGATGGGACAAATTTACAAAGCGACAAAGTTACAAAGCGACAAAGGGGCAATGGGTCAACGGGGCAATGGGGCAATAGGTGGATGGGACAAATTTACAAAGCGACAAAGTTACAAAGCGACAAAGGGGCAATGGGTCAACGGGGCAATGGGTCAACGGGGCAATGGGGCAATGGGTGAACGGGGCAATGGGGCAATGGGGCAATGGGTGGATTCGACAAAGTTACAAAGCGACAAAGTTACAAAGCGACAAAGTTACAAAGCGACAAAGGTACAAAGCAACAAAATTACAAAGCGACAAAATTACAAAATGACAAAGTTACAAAACGACAAAGTTACAAAGCGACAAAATTACAAAGCGACAAATTACAAAGCGACAAAGTGGCAATGGGGCAATGGGTCAATGGGGCAATGGGTGCATGGGACAAACTTACAAAGCGACAAAGTTACAAAGCAACAAAGTTACAAAGCGACAAAGGTACAAAACGACAAAGGTACAAAGCGACAAAATTACAAAGCTACAAAGTTACAAAGCGACAAAGTTACAAAACGACAAAGTTACAAAGCGACAAAGTGGCAATGGGGCAATGGGTCAATGGGGCAATGGGTCAACGGGGCAATGGGGCAATGGGTGAACGGGGCAATGGGTCAATGGGGCAATGGGTGGATTCGACAAAGTTACAAAGCGACAAAGTTACAAAGCGACAAAGTTACAAAGCGACAAAGTTACAAAGCGACAAAATTACAAAGCAACAAAATTACAAAGCGACAAAGTTACAAAACGACAAAGTTACAAAACGACAAAGTTACAAAGCGACAAAATTACAAAGCGACAAAGTGGCAATGGGGCAATGGGGCAATGGGGCAATGGGTCAACGGGGCAATGGGGCAATGGGGCAATGGGGCAATGGGTCAACGGGGCAATGGGTCAATGGGGGCAATGGGTGGATGGGACAAAGTTACAAAGCGACAAAGTTACAAAGCGACAAAGTTACAAAGCGACAAAGGTACAAAGCAACAAAGGTACAAAGCGACAAAATTACAAAGCGACAAAATTACAAAGCGACAAAGTTACAAAACGACAAAGTTACAAAGCGACAAAATTACAAAGCGACAAATTACAAAGCGACAAAGTTACAAAGCGACAAAGGTACAAAGCGACAAAGTTACAAAGCGACAAAATTACAAAGCGACAAAGTTACAAAACGACAAAGGGGCAATGGGTCAACGGGGCAATGGGTCAATGGGGCAATGGGGCAATGGGGCAATGGGTGAACGGGGCAATGGGTCAATGGGGCAATGGGTGGATTCGACAAAGTTACAAAGCTACAAAGTTACAAAGCGACAAAGGTACAAAGCGACAAAGGTACAAAGCGACAAAGGTACAAAGCGACAAAATTACAAAGCGACAAAATTACAAAACGACAAAGTTACAAAACGACAAAGTTACAAAGCGACAAAATTACAAAGCGACAAATTACAAAGCGACAAAGTGGCAATGGGGCAATGGGTCAATGGGGCAATGGGTGGATGGGACAAACTTACAAAGCGACAAAGTTACAAAGCAACAAAGTTACAAAGCGACTAAGGTACAAAGCGACAAAGGTACAAAGAGACAAAATTACAAAGCGACAAAATTACAAAACGACAAAGTTACAAAACGACAAAGTTACAAAGCGACAAAATTACAAAGCGACAAATTACAAAGCGACAAAGTGGCAATGGGGCAATGGGTCAATGGGGCAATGGGTGGATGGGACAAACTTACAAAGCGACAAAGTTACAAAGCAACAAAGTTACAAAGCGACTAAGGTACAAAACGACAAAGGTACAAAGCGACAAAGGTACAAAGCGACAAAGGTACAAAGCGAAAAGTTACAAAGCGACAAACTTACAAAGCGACAAACTTACAAAGCGACAAAGGGGCAATGGGTCAACGGGGCAATGGGTCAAAGGGGCAATGGGGCAATGGGGCAATGGGTCAACGGGGCAATGGGTCAATGGGGGCATTGGGTGGATGGGACAAAGTTACAAAGCGACAAAGTTACAAAGCGACAAAGTTACAAAGCGACAAAATTACAAAGCGACAAAGTTACAAAACGACAAAGTTACAAAGCGACAAAATTACAAAGCGACAAAATTACAAAGCGACAAAGTGGCAATGGGGCAATGGGTCAATGGGGCAATGGGTGGATGGGACAAAGTTACAAAGCGACAAAGTTACAAAGCGACAAAGTTACAAAGCGACAAAGTTACAAAGCGACAAAGTTACAAAGCGACAAAGTTACAAAACGACAAAGTGGCAATGGGGCAATGGGTGGATGGGACAAAGTTACAAAGCGACAAAGTTACAAAGCGACAAAGTTACAAAGCGACAAAGTTACAAAGCGACAAAGGTACAAAGCGACAAAATTAGAAAGCGACAAAATTACAAAACGACAAAGTTACAAAACGACAAAGTTACAAAGCGACAAATTACAAAGCCACAAATTACAAAGCGACAAAGTGGCAATGGGGCAATGGGTCAATGGGGCAATGGGTGGATGGGACAAACTTACAAAGCGACAAAGTTACAAAGCAACAAAGTTACAAAGCGACAAAGGTACAAAACGACAAAGGTACAAAGCGACAAAGGTACAAAGCAAAAAGTTACAAAGCGACAAACTTACAAAGCGACAAGGGGGAATGGGTCAACGGGGCAATGGGTCAACGGGGCAATGGGGCAATGGGGCAACGGGGCAATGGGTCAACGGGGCAATGGGTCAATGGGGGCAATGGGTGGATGGGACAAAGTTACAAAGCGACAAAGTTACAAAGCGACAAAGTTACAAAGCGACAAAGGTACAAAGCGACAAAGGTACAAAGCGACAAAGGTACAAAGCGACAAAATTACAAAGCGACAAAATTACAAAGCGACAAAATTACAAAGCGACAAAGTTACAAAACGACAAAGTTACAAAGCGACAAAATTACAAAGCGACAAAGTGGCAATGGGGCAATGGGTGGATGGGACAAATTTACAAAGCGACAAAGTTACAAAGCGACAAAGGGGCAATGGGTCAACGGGGCAATGGGGCAATAGGTGGATGGGACAAATTTACAAAGCGACAAAGTTACAAAGCGACAAAGGGGCAATGGGTCAACGGGGCAATGGGTCAACGGGGCAATGGGGCAATGGGTGAACGGGGCAATGGGTCAATGGGGCAATGGGTGGATTCGACAAAGTTACAAAGCGACAAAGTTACAAAGCGACAAAGGTACAAAGCGACAAAATTACAAAGCGACAAAATTACAAAATGACAAAGTTACAAAACGACAAAGTTACAAAGCGACAAAATTACAAAGCGACAAATTACAAAGCGACAAAGTGGCAATGGGGCAATGGGTCAATGGGGCAATGGGTGCATGGGACAAACTTACAAAGCGACAAAGTTACAAAGCAACAAAGTTACAAAGCGACAAAGGTACAAAACGACAAAGGTACAAAGCGACAAAATTACAAAGCTACAAAGTTACAAAGCGACAAAGTTACAAAACGACAAAGTTACAAAGCGACAAAGTGGCAATGGGGCAATGGGTCAATGGGGCAATGGGGCAATGGGTCAACGGGGCAATGGGGCAATGGGGCAATGGGTGAACGGGGCAATGGGTCAATGGGGCAATGGGTGGATTCGACAAAGTTACAAAGCGACAAAGTTACAAAGCGACAAAGTTACAAAGCGACAAAGTTACAAAGCGACAAAATTACAAAGCGACAAAATTACAAAGCGACAAAGTTACAAAACGACAAAGTTACAAAACGACAAAGTTACAAAGCGACAAAATTACAAAGCGACAAAGTGGCAATGGGGCAATGGGGCAATGGGGCAATGGGTCAACGGGGCAATGGGGCAATGGGGCAATGGGGCAATGGGTCAACGGGGCAATGGGTCAATGGGGGCAATGGGTGGATGGGACAAAGTTACAAAGCGACAAAGTTACAAAGCGACAAAGTTACAAAGCGACAAAGGTACAAAGCAACAAAGGTACAAAGCGACAAAATTACAAAGTGACAAAATTACAAAACGACAAAGTTACAAAGCGACAAAGTTACAAAGCGACAAATTACAAAGCGACAAAGTTACAAAGCGACAAAGTTACAAAGCGACAAAGGTACAAAGCGACAAAGTTACAAAGCGACAAAATTACAAAGCGACAAAGTTACAAAACGACAAAGTTACAAAACGACAAAGTTACAAAGCGACAAAATTACAAAGCGACAAAATTACAAAGAGACAAAGTGGCAATGGGGCAATGGGTCAATGGGGCAATGGGTGGATGGGACAAATTTACAAAGCGACAAAGTTACAAAGCGACAAAGGGGCAATGGGTCAACGGGGCAATGGGGCAATGGGGCAATGGGTGAACGGGGCAATGGGTCAATGGGGCAATGGGTGGATTCGACAAAGTTACAAAGCTACAAAGTTACAAAGCGACAAAGTTACAAAGCGACAAAGGTACAAAGCGACAAAATTACAAAGCGACAAAATTACAAAACGACAAAGTTACAAAACGACAAAGTTACAAAGCGACAAAATTACAAAGCGACAAATTACAAAGCGACAAAGTGGCAATGGGGCAATGGGGCAATGGGGCAATGGGTGGATGGGACAAACTTACAAAGCGACAAAGTTACAAAGCAACAAAGTTACAAAGCGACTAAGGTACAAAACGACAAAGGTACAAAGCGACAAAGGTACAAAGCGACAAAGGTACAAAGCGAAAAGTTACAAAGCGACAAACTTACAAAGCGACAAAGGGGCAATGGGTCAACGGGGCAATGGGTCAAAGGGGCAATGGGGCAATGGGGCAATGGGTCAACGGGGCAATGGGTCAATGGGGGCATTGGGTGGATGGGACAAAGTTACAAAGCGACAAAGTTACAAAGCGACAAAGTTACAAAGCGACAAAATTACAAAGCGACAAAGTTACAAAACGACAAAGTTACAAAGCGACAAAATTACAAAGCGACAAAGTGGCAATGGGGCAATGGGTCAATGGGGCAATGGGTGGATGGGACAAAGTTACAAAGCGACAAAGTTACAAAGCGACAAAGTTACAAAGTGACAAAGTTACAAAACGACAAAGTTACAAAACGACAAAATTACAAAGCGACAAAGTGGCAATGGGGCAATGGGTGGATGGGACAAATTTACAAAGCGACAAAGTTACAAAGCGACAAAGGGGCAATGGGTCAACGGGGCAATGGGGCAATAGGTGGATGGGACAAATTTACAAAGCGACAAAGTTACAAAGCGACAAAGGGGCAATGGGTCAACGGGGCAATGGGTCAACGGGGCAATGGGGCAATGGGTGAACGGGGCAATGGGGCAATGGGGCAATGGGTGGATTCGACAAAGTTACAAAGCGACAAAGTTACAAAGCGACAAAGTTACAAAGCGACAAAGGTACAAAGCAACAAAATTACAAAGCGACAAAATTACAAAATGACAAAGTTACAAAACGACAAAGTTACAAAGCGACAAAATTACAAAGCGACAAATTACAAAGCGACAAAGTGGCAATGGGGCAATGGGTCAATGGGGCAATGGGTGCATGGGACAAACTTACAAAGCGACAAAGTTACAAAGCAACAAAGTTACAAAGCGACAAAGGTACAAAACGACAAAGGTACAAAGCGACAAAATTACAAAGCTACAAAGTTACAAAGCGACAAAGTTACAAAACGACAAAGTTACAAAGCGACAAAGTGGCAATGGGGCAATGGGTCAATGGGGCAATGGGTCAACGGGGCAATGGGGCAATGGGTGAACGGGGCAATGGGTCAATGGGGCAATGGGTGGATTCGACAAAGTTACAAAGCGACAAAGTTACAAAGCGACAAAGTTACAAAGCGACAAAGTTACAAAGCGACAAAATTACAAAGCAACAAAATTACAAAGCGACAAAGTTACAAAACGACAAAGTTACAAAACGACAAAGTTACAAAGCGACAAAATTACAAAGCGACAAAGTGGCAATGGGGCAATGGGGCAATGGGGCAATGGGTCAACGGGGCAATGGGGCAATGGGGCAATGGGGCAATGGGTCAACGGGGCAATGGGTCAATGGGGGCAATGGGTGGATGGGACAAAGTTACAAAGCGACAAAGTTACAAAGCGACAAAGTTACAAAGCGACAAAGGTACAAAGCAACAAAGGTACAAAGCGACAAAATTACAAAGCGACAAAATTACAAAGCGACAAAGTTACAAAACGACAAAGTTACAAAGCGACAAAATTACAAAGCGACAAATTACAAAGCGACAAAGTTACAAAGCGACAAAGGTACAAAGCGACAAAGTTACAAAGCGACAAAATTACAAAGCGACAAAGTTACAAAACGACAAAGGGGCAATGGGTCAACGGGGCAATGGGTCAATGGGGCAATGGGGCAATGGGGCAATGGGTGAACGGGGCAATGGGTCAATGGGGCAATGGGTGGATTCGACAAAGTTACAAAGCTACAAAGTTACAAAGCGACAAAGGTACAAAGCGACAAAGGTACAAAGCGACAAAGGTACAAAGCGACAAAATTACAAAGCGACAAAATTACAAAACGACAAAGTTACAAAACGACAAAGTTACAAAGCGACAAAATTACAAAGCGACAAATTACAAAGCGACAAAGTGGCAATGGGGCAATGGGTCAATGGGGCAATGGGTGGATGGGACAAACTTACAAAGCGACAAAGTTACAAAGCAACAAAGTTACAAAGCGACTAAGGTACAAAGCGACAAAGGTACAAAGCGACAACGGTACAAAGCGACAAAGGTACAAAGCGAAAAGTTACAAAGCGACAAACTTACAAAGCGAAAAAGGGGCAATGGGTCAACGGGGCAATGGGTCAACGGGGCAATGGGGCAATGGGGCAATGGGTCAACGGGGCAATGGGTCAATGGGGGCATTGGGTGGATGGGACAAAGTTACAAAGCGACAAAGTTACAAAGCGACAAAGTTACAAAGCGACAAAATTACAAAGCGACAAAGTTACAAAACGACAAAGTTACAAAGCGACAAAATTACAAAGCGACAAAGTGGCAATGGGGCAATGGGTCAATGGGGCAATGGGTGGATGGGACAAAGTTACAAAGCGACAAAGTTACAAAGCGACAAAGTTACAAAGCGACAAAGTGGCAATGGGGCAATGGGTGGATGGGACAAAGTTACAAAGCGACAAAGTTACAAAGCGACAAAGTTACAAAGCGACAAAATTACAAAACAACAAAGTTACAAAACGACAAAGTTACAAAGCGACAAAATTACAAAGCGACAAATTACAAAGCCACAAATTACAAAGCGACAAAGTGGCAATGGGGCAATGGGTCAATGGGTCAACGGGGCAATGGGGCAATAGGTGGATGGGACAAAGTTACAAAGCGACAAAGTTACAAAGCGACAAAGTTACAAAGCGACAAAGTGGCAATGGGGCAATGGGTGGATGGGACAAAGTTACAAAGCGACAAAGTTACAAAGCGACAAAGGTACAAAGCGACAAAATTAGAAAGCGACAAAATTACAAAACGACAAAGTTACAAAACGACAAAGTTACAAAGCGACAAATTACAAAGCCACAAATTTACAAAGCGACAAAGTTACAAAGCGACAAAGGGGCAATGGGTCAACGGGGCAATGGGGCAATAGGTGGATGGGACAAAGTTACAAAGCGACAAAGTTACAAAGCGACAAAGGGGCAATGGGTCAACGGGGCAATGGGTCAACGGGGCAATGGGTCAACGGGGCAATGGGTCAATGGGGCAATGGGTGGATTCGACAAAGTTACAAAGGGACAAAGTTACAAAGGGACAAAGTTACAAAGCGACAAAGTTACAAAACGACAAAGTTACAAAGCGACAAAATTACAAAGCGACAAAGTTACAAATCGACAAAGTGGCAATGGGGCAATGGGGCAATGGGTGGATGGGACAAAGTTACAAAGCGACAAAGTTACAAAGCGACAAAGGGGCAATGGGTCAACGGGGCAATGGGTCAACGGGGCAATGGGGCAATGGGGCAATGGGGCAATGGGGCAATGGGGCAATGGGTGGATTCGACAAAGTTACAAAGCGACAAAGTTACAAAGCGACAAAGGTACAAAGCGACAAAGTTACAAAACGACAAAGTTACAAAGCGACAAAGTTACAAAGCGACAAATTACAAAGCGACAAAGTTACAAAACGACAAAGTTACAAAGCAACAAAGGTACAAAGCGACAAAGTTACAAAGCGACAAAATTACAAAGCGACAAAATTACAAAGAGACAAAGTGGCAATGGGGCAATGGGGCAATGGGGCAATGGGTGGATGGGACAAATTTACAAAGCGACAAAGTTACAAAGCGACAAAGGGGCAATGGGTCAACGGGGCAATGGGTCAACGGGGCAATGGGGCAATGGGTGAACGGGGCAATGGGTCAATGGGGCAATGGGTGGATTCGACAAAGTTACAAAGCGACAAAGTTACAAAGCGACAAAATTACAAAGCGACAAAATTACAAAATGACAAAGTTACAAAACGACAAAGTTACAAAGCGACAAAATTACAAAGCGACAAATTACAAAGCGACAAAGTGGCAATGGGGCAATGGGGCAATGGGGCAATGGGTGGATGGGACAAATTTACAAAGCGACAAAGTTACAAAGCGACAAAGGGGCAATGGGTCAACGGGGCAATGGGTCAACGGGGCAATGGGGCAATGGGTGAACGGGGCAATGGGTCAATGGGGCAATGGGTGGATTCGACAAAGTTACAAAACGACAAAGTTACAAAGCGACAAAGTTACAAAGCAACAAAGTTACAAAGCGACAAAGGTACAAAACGACAAAGGTACAAAGCGACAAAATTACAAAGCTACAAAGTTACAAAGCGACAAAGTTACAAAACGACAAAGTTACAAAGCGACAAAGTGGCAATGGGGCAATGGGTCAATGGGGCAATGGGTCAACAGGGGCAATGGGGCAATGGGGCAATGGGTGAACGGGGCAATGGGTCAATGGGGCAATGGGTGGATTCGACAAAGTTACAAAGCGACAAAGTTACAAAGCGACAAAGTTACAAAGCGACAAAATTACAAAGCGACAAAATTACAAAATGACAAAGTTACAAAACGACAAAGTTACAAAGCGACAAAATTACAAAGCGACAAAGTGGCAATGGGGCAATGGGGCAATGGGTCAACGGGACAATGGGTCAATGGGGGCAATGGGTGGATTCGATAAAGTTACAAAGCGACAAAGTTACAAAGCGACAAAGTTACAAAGCGACAAAGGTACAAAGAGACAAAATTACAAAGCGACAAAATTACAAAACGACAAAGTTACAAAGCGACAAAGTTACAAAGCGACAAAGGTACAAAACGACAAATTACAAAGCGACAAAGTGGCAATGGGGCAATGGGTCAATGGGGCAATGGGTGGATGGGACAAACTTACAAAGCGACAAAGTTACAAAGCAACAAAGTTACAAAGCGACTAAGGTACAAAACGACAAAGGTACAAAGCGACAAAGGTACAAAGCGACAAAGGTACAAAGCGAAAAGTTACAAAGCGACAAACTTACAAAGCGACAAACTTACAAAGCGACAAAGGGGCAATGGGTCAACGGGGCAATGGGTCAAAGGGGCAATGGGGCAATGGGGCAATGGGTCAACGGGGCAATGGGTCAATGGGTGCATTGGGTGGATGGGACAAAGTTACAAAGCGACAAAGTTACAAAGCGACAAAGTTACAAAGCGACAAAATTACAAAGCGACAAAGTTACAAAACGACAAAGTTACAAAGCGACAAAATTACAAAGCGACAAAATTACAAAGCGACAAAGTGGCAATGGGGCAATGGGTCAATGGGGCAATGGGTGGATGGGACAAAGTTACAAAGCGACAAAGTTACAAAGCGACAAAGTTACAAAGCGACAAAGTTACAAAGCGACAAAGTTACAAAGCGACAAAGTTACAAAACGACAAAGTTACAAAACGACAAAGTGGCAATGGGGCAATGGGTGGATGGGACAAAGTTACAAAGCGACAAAGTTACAAAGCGACAAAGTTACAAAGCGACAAAGTTACAAAGCGACAAAGGTACAAAGCGACAAAATTAGAAAGCGACAAAATTACAAAACGACAAAGTTACAAAACGACAAAGTTACAAAGCGACAAATTACAAAGCCACAAATTACAAAGCGACAAAGTGGCAATGGGGCAATGGGTCAATGGGGCAATGGGTGGATGGGACAAACTTACAAAGCGACAAAGTTACAAAGCAACAAAGTTACAAAGCGACAAAGGTACAAAACGACAAAGGTACAAAGCGACAAAGGTACAAAGCAAAAAGTTACAAAGCGACAAACTTACAAAGCGACAAAGGGGCAATGGGTCAACGGGGCAATGGGGCAATGGGGCAATGGGGCAACGGGGCAATGGGTCAACGGGGCAATGGGTCAATGGGGGCAATGGGTGGATGGGACAAAGTTACAAAGCGACAAAGTTACAAAGCGACAAAGTTACAAAGCGACAAAGGTACAAAGCGACAAAGGTACAAAGCGACAAAGGTACAAAGCGACAAAATTACAAAGCGACAAAATTACAAAGCGACAAAGTTACAAAACGACAAAGTTACAAAGCGACAAAATTACAAAGCGACAAAGTGGCAATGGGGCAATGGGTGGATGGGACAAATTTACAAAGCGACAAAGTTACAAAGCGACAAAGGGGCAATGGGTCAACGGGGCAATGGGGCAATAGGTGGATGGGACAAATTTACAAAGCGACAAAGTTACAAAGCGACAAAGGGGCAATGGGTCAACGGGGCAATGGGTCAACGGGGCAATGGGGCAATGGGTGAACGGGGCAATGGGTCAATGGGGCAATGGGTGGATTCGACAAAGTTACAAAGCGACAAAGTTACAAAGCGACAAAGTTACAAAGCGACAAAGGTACAAAGCAACAAAATTACAAAGCGACAAAATTACAAAATGACAAAGTTACAAAACGACAAAGTTACAAAGCGACAAAATTACAAAGCGACAAATTACAAAGCGACAAAGTGGCAATGGGGCAATGGGTCAATGGGGCAATGGGTGCATGGGACAAACTTACAAAGCGACAAAGTTACAAAGCAACAAAGTTACAAAGCGACAAAGGTACAAAACGACAAAGGTACAAAGCGACAAAATTACAAAGCTACAAAGTTACAAAGCGACAAAGTTACAAAACGACAAAGTTACAAAGCGACAAAGTGGCAATGGGGCAATGGGTCAATGGGGCAATGGGGCAATGGGTCAACGGGGCAATGGGGCAATGGGTGAACGGGGCAATGGGTCAATGGGGCAATGGGTGGATTCGACAAAGTTACAAAGCGACAAAGTTACAAAGCGACAAAGTTACAAAGCGACAAAGTTACAAAGCGACAAAATTACAAAGCAACAAAATTACAAAGCGACAAAGTTACAAAACGACAAAGTTACAAAACGACAAAGTTACAAAGCGACAAAATTACAAAGCGACAAAGTGGCAATGGGGCAATGGGGCAATGGGGCAATGGGTCAACGGGGCAATGGGGCAATGGGGCAATGGGGCAATGGGTCAACGGGGCAATGGGTCAATGGGGGCAATGGGTGGATGGGACAAAGTTACAAAGCGACAAAGTTACAAAGCGACAAAGTTACAAAGCGACAAAGGTACAAAGCAACAAAGGTACAAAGCGACAAAATTACAAAGTGACAAAATTACAAAACGACAAAGTTACAAAGCGACAAAGTTACAAAGCGACAAAGTTACAAAGCGACAAAATTACAAAGCGACAAAGGTACAAAGCGACAAAGTGGCAATGGGGCAATGGGTCAATGGGGCAATGGGTGGATGGGACAAATTTACAAAGCGACAAAGTTACAAAGCGACAAAGGGGCAATGGGTCAACGGGGCAATGGGTCAATGGGGCAATGGGGCAATGGGGCAATGGGTGAACGGGGCAATGGGTCAATGGGGCAATGGGTGGATTCGACAAAGTTACAAAGCTACAAAGTTACAAAGCGACAAAGTTACAAAGCGACAAAGGTACAAAGCGACAAAATTACAAAGCGACAAAATTACAAAACGACAAAGTTACAAAACGACAAAGTTACAAAGCGACAAATTACAAAGCGACAAAGTGGCAATGGGGCAATGGGGCAATGGGGCAATGGGTGGATGGGACAAACTTACAAAGCGACAAAGTTACAAAGCAACAAAGTTACAAAGCGACTAAGGTACAAAACGACAAAGGTACAAAGCGACAAAGGTACAAAGCGACAAAGGTACAAAGCGAAAAGTTACAAAGCGACAAACTTACAAAGCGACAAAGGGGCAATGGGTCAACGGGGCAATGGGTCAAAGGGGCAATGGGGCAATGGGGCAATAGGTCAACGGGGCAATGGGTCAATGGGGGCATTGGGTGGATGGGACAAAGTTACAAAGCGACAAAGTTACAAAGCGACAAAGTTACAAAGCGACAAAATTACAAAGCGACAAAGTTACAAAACGACAAAGTTACAAAGCGACAAAATTACAAAGCGACAAAGTGGCAATGGGGCAATGGGTCAATGGGGCAATGGGTGGATGGGACAAAGTTACAAAGCGACAAAGTTACAAAGCGACAAAGTTACAAAACGACAAAGTTACAAAACGACAAAATTACAAAGCGACAAAGTGGCAATGGGGCAATGGGTGGATGGGACAAATTTACAAAGCGACAAAGTTACAAAGCGACAAAGGGGCAATGGGTCAACGGGGCAATGGGGCAATAGGTGGATGGGACAAATTTACAAAGCGACAAAGTTACAAAGCGACAAAGGGGCAATGGGTCAACGGGGCAATGGGTCAACGGGGCAATGGGGCAATGGGTGAACGGGGCAATGGGGCAATGGGGCAATGGGTGGATTCGACAAAGTTACAAAGCGACAAAGTTACAAAGCGACAAAGTTACAAAGCGACAAAGGTACAAAGCGACAAAATTACAAAGCGACAAAATTACAAAATGACAAAGTTACAAAACGACAAAGTTACAAAGCGACAAAATTACAAAGCGACAAATTACAAAGCGACAAAGTGGCAATGGGGCAATGGGTCAATGGGGCAATGGGTGCATGGGACAAACTTACAAAGCGACAAAGTTACAAAGCAACAAAGTTACAAAGCGACAAAGGTACAAAACGACAAAGGTACAAAGCGACAAAATTACAAAGCTACAAAGTTACAAAGCGACAAAGTTACAAAACGACAAAGTTACAAAGCGACAAAGTGGCAATGGGGCAATGGGTCAATGGGGCAATGGGTCAACGGGGCAATGGGGCAATGGGTGAACGGGGCAATGGGTCAATGGGGCAATGGGTGGATTCGACAAAGTTACAAAGCGACAAAGTTACAAAGCGACAAAGTTACAAAGCGACAAAGTTACAAAGCGACAAAATTACAAAGCAACAAAATTACAAAGCGACAAAGTTACAAAACGACAAAGTTACAAAACGACAAAGTTAAAAAGCGACAAAATTACAAAGCGACAAAGTGGCAATGGGGCAATGGGGCAATGGGGCAATGGGTCAACGGGGCAATGGGGCAATGGGGCAATGGGGCAATGGGTCAACGGGGCAATGGGTCAATGGGGGCAATGGGTGGATGGGACAAAGTTACAAAGCGACAAAGTTACAAAGTGACAAAGTTACAAAGCGACAAAGGTACAAAGCAACAAAGGTACAAAGCGACAAAATTACAAAGCGACAAAATTACAAAGCGACAAAGTTACAAAACGACAAAGTTACAAAGCGACAAAATTACAAAGCGACAAATTACAAAGCGACAAAGTTACAAAGCGACAAAGGTACAAAGCGACAAAGTTACAAAGCGACAAAATTACAAAGCGACAAAGTTACAAAACGACAAAGGGGCAATGGGTCAACGGGGCAATGGGTCAATGGGGCAATGGGGCAATGGGTGAACGGGGCAATGGGTCAATGGGGCAATGGGTGGATTCGACAAAGTTACAAAGCTACAAAGTTACAAAGCGACAAAGGTACAAAGCGACAAAGGTACAAAGCGACAAAATTACAAAGCGACAAAATTACAAAACGACAAAGTTACAAAACGACAAAGTTACAAAGCGACAAAATTACAAAGCGACAAATTACAAAGCGACAAAGTGGCAATGGGGCAATGGGTCAATGGGGCAATGGGTGGATGGGACAAACTTACAAAGCGACAAAGTTACAAAGCAACAAAGTTACAAAGCGACTAAGGTACAAAACGACAAAGGTACAAAGCGACAAAGGTACAAAGCGACAAAGGTACAAAGCGAAAAGTTACAAAGCGACAAACTTACAAAGCGAAAAAGGGGCAATGGGTCAACGGGGCAATGGGTCAAAGGGGCAATGGGGCAATGGGGCAATGGGTCAACGGGGCAATGGGTCAATGGGGGCATTGGGTGGATGGGACAAAGTTACAAAGCGACAAAGTTACAAAGCGACAAAGTTACAAAGCGACAAAATTACAAAGCGACAAAGTTACAAAACGACAAAGTTACAAAGCGACAAAATTACAAAGCGACAAAGTGGCAATGGGGCAATGGGTCAATGGGGCAATGGGTGGATGGGACAAAGTTACAAAGCGACAAAGTTACAAAGCGACAAAGTTACAAAGCGACAAAGTGGCAATGGGGCAATGGGTGGATGGGACAAAGTTACAAAGCGACAAAGTTACAAAGCGACAAAGTTACAAAGCGACAAAATTACAAAACAACAAAGTTACAAAACGACAAAGTTACAAAGCGACAAAATTACAAAGCGACAAATTACAAAGCCACAAATTACAAAGCGACAAAGTGGCAATGGGGCAATGGGTCAATGGGGCAATGGGTGGATGGGACAAAGTTACAAAGCGACAAAGTTACAAAGCGACAAAGTTACAAAGCGACAAAGTTACAAAGCGACAAAGTTACAAAGCGACAAAGGTACAAAGCGACAAAGGTACAAAGCGACAAAGGTACAAAGCGACAAAATTACAAAGCGACAAAATTACAAAGCGACAAAGTTACAAAACGACAAAGTTACAAAGCGACAAAATTACAAAGCGACAAAGTGGCAATGGGGCAATGGGTGGATGGGACAAATTTACAAAGCGACAAAGTTACAAAGCGACAAAGGGGCAATGGGTCAACGGGGCAATGGGGCAATAGGTGGATGGGACAAATTTACAAAGCGACAAAGTTACAAAGCGACAAAGGGGCAATGGGTCAACGGGGCAATGGGTCAACGGGGCAATGGGGCAATGGGTGAACGGGGCAATGGGTCAATGGGGCAATGGGTGGATTCGACAAAGTTACAAAGCGACAAAGTTACAAAGCGACAAAGTTACAAAGCGACAAAGGTACAAAGCGACAAAATTACAAAGCGACAAAATTACAAAATGACAAAGTTACAAAACGACAAAGTTACAAAGCGACAAAATTACAAAGCGACAAAGTGGCAATGGGGCAATGGGTCAATGGGGCAATGGGTGCATGGGACAAACTTACAAAGCGACAAAGTTACAAAGCAACAAAGTTACAAAGCGACAAAGGTACAAAACGACAAAGGTACAAAGCGACAAAATTACAAAGCTACAAAGTTACAAAGCGACAAAGTTACAAAACGACAAAGTTACAAAGCGACAAAGTGGCAATGGGGCAATGGGTCAATGGGGCAATGGGGCAATGGGTCAACGGGGCAATGGGGCAATGGGTGAACGGGGCAATGGGTCAATGGGGCAATGGGTGGATTCGACAAAGTTACAAAGCGACAAAGTTACAAAGCGACAAAGTTACAAAGCGACAAAGTTACAAAGCGACAAAATTACAAAGCAACAAAATTACAAAGCGACAAAGTTACAAAACGACAAAGTTACAAAACGACAAAGTTACAAAGCGACAAAATTACAAAGCGACAAAGTGGCAATGGGGCAACGGGGCAATGGGGCAATGGGTCAACGGGGCAATGGGGCAATGGGGCAATGGGGCAATGGGTCAACGGGGCAATGGGTCAATGGGGGCAATGGGTGGATGGGACAAAGTTACAAAGCGACAAAGTTACAAAGCGACAAAGTTACAAAGCGACAAAGGTACAAAGCAACAAAGGTACAAAGCGACAAAATTACAAAGTGACAAAATTACAAAACGACAAAGTTACAAAGCGACAAAGTTACAAAGCGACAAAGTTACAAAGCGACAAAGTTACAAAGCGACAAAGGTACAAAGCGACAAAGTTACAAAGCGACAAAGTTACAAAGCGACAAAGGTACAAAGCGACAAAGTTACAAAGCGACAAAATTACAAAGCGACAAAGTTACAAAACGACAAAGTTACAAAACGACAAAGTTACAAAGCGACAAAATTACAAAGCGACAAAATTACAAAGAGACAAAGTGGCAATGGGGCAATGGGTCAATGGGGCAATGGGTGGATGGGACAAATTTACAAAGCGACAAAGTTACAAAGCGACAAAGGGGCAATGGGTCAACGGGGCAATGGGTCAATGGGGCAATGGGGCAATGGGGCAATGGGTGAACGGGGCAATGGGTCAATGGGGCAATGGGTGGATTCGACAAAGTTACAAAGCTACAAAGTTACAAAGCGACAAAGTTACAAAGCGACAAAGGTACAAAGCGACAAAATTACAAAGCGACAAAATTACAAAACGACAAAGTTACAAAACGACAAAGTTACAAAGCGACAAAATTACAAAGCGACAAATTACAAAGCGACAAAGTGGCAATGGGGCAATGGGGCAATGGGGCAATGGGTGGATGGGACAAACTTACAAAGCAACAAAGTTACAAAGCAACAAAGTTACAAAGCGACTAAGGTACAAAACGACAAAGGTACAAAGCGACAAAGGTACAAAGCGACAAAGGTACAAAGCGAAAAGTTACAAAGCGACAAACTTACAAAGCGACAAAGGGGCAATGGGTCAACGGGGCAATGGGTCAAAGGGGCAATGGGGCAATGGGGCAATGGGTCAACGGGGCAATGGGTCAATGGGGGCATTGGGTGGATGGGACAAAGTTACAAAGCGACAAAGTTACAAAGCGACAAAGTTACAAAGCGACAAAATTACAAAGCGACAAAGTTACAAAACGACAAAGTTACAAAGCGACAAAATTACAAAGCGACAAAGTGGCAATGGGGCAATGGGTCAATGGGGCAATGGGTGGATGGGACAAAGTTACAAAGCGACAAAGTTACAAAGCGACAAAGTTACAAAGCGACAAAGTTACAAAACGACAAAGTTACAAAACGACAAAATTACAAAGCGACAAAGTGGCAATGGGGCAATGGGTGGATGGGACAAATTTACAAAGCGACAAAGTTATAAAGCGACAAAGGGGCAATGGGTCAACGGGGCAATGGGGCAATAGGTGGATGGGACAAATTTACAAAGCGACAAAGTTACAAAGCGACAAAGGGGCAATGGGTCAACGGGGCAATGGGTCAACGGGGCAATGGGGCAATGGGTGAACGGGGCAATGGGGCAATGGGGCAATGGGTGGATTCGACAAAGTTACAAAGCGACAAAGTTACAAAGCGACAAAGTTACAAAGCGACAAAGGTACAAAGCAACAAAATTACAAAGCGACAAAATTACAAAATGACAAAGTTACAAAACGACAAAGTTACAAAGCGACAAAATTACAAAGCGACAAATTACAAAGCGACAAAGTGGCAATGGGGCAATGGGTCAATGGGGCAATGGGTGCATGGGACAAACTTACAAAGCGACAAAGTTACAAAGCAACAAAGTTACAAAGCGACAAAGGTACAAAACGACAAAGGTACAAAGCGACAAAATTACAAAGCTACAAAGTTACAAAGCGACAAAGTTACAAAACGACAAAGTTACAAAGCGACAAAGTGGCAATGGGGCAATGGGTCAATGGGGCAATGGGTCAACGGGGCAATGGGGCAATGGGTGAACGGGGCAATGGGTCAATGGGGCAATGGGTGGATTCGACAAAGTTACAAAGCGACAAAGTTACAAAGCGACAAAGTTACAAAGCGACAAAGTTACAAAGCGACAAAATTACAAAGCAACAAAATTACAAAGCGACAAAGTTACAAAACGACAAAGTTACAAAACGACAAAGTTACAAAGCGACAAAATTACAAAGCGACAAAGTGGCAATGGGGCAATGGGGCAATGGGTCAACGGGGCAATGGGGCAATGGGGCAATGGGGCAATGGGTCAACGGGGCAATGGGTCAATGGGGGCAATGGGTGGATGGGACAAAGTTACAAAGCGACAAAGTTACAAAGCGACAAAGTTACAAAGCGACAAAGGTACAAAGCAACAAAGGTACAAAGCGACAAAATTACAAAGCGACAAAATTACAAAGCGACAAAGTTACAAAACGACAAAGTTACAAAGCGACAAAATTACAAAGCGACAAATTACAAAGCGACAAAGTTACAAAGCGACAAAGGTACAAAGCGACAAAGTTACAAAGCGACAAAATTACAAAGCGACAAAGTTACAAAACGACAAAGGGGCAATGGGTCAACGGGGCAATGGGTCAATGGGGCAATGGGGCAATGGGTGAACGGGGCAATGGGTCAATGGGGCAATGGGTGGATTCGACAAAGTTACAAAGCTACAAAGTTACAAAGCGACAAAGGTACAAAGCGACAAAGGTACAAAGCGACAAAATTACAAAGCGACAAAATTACAAAACGACAAAGTTACAAAACGACAAAGTTACAAAGCGACAAAATTACAAAGCGACAAATTACAAAGCGACAAAGTGGCAATGGGGCAATGGGTCAATGGGGCAATGGGTGGATGGGACAAACTTACAAAGCGACAAAGTTACAAAGCAACAAAGTTACAAAGCGACTAAGGTACAAAACGACAAAGGTACAAAGCGACAAAGGTACAAAGCGACAAAGGTACAAAGCGAAAAGTTACAAAGCGACAAACTTACAAAGCGAAAAAGGGGCAATGGGTCAACGGGGCAATGGGTCAAAGGGGCAATGGGGCAATGGGGCAATGGGTCAACGGGGCAATGGGTCAATGGGGGCATTGGGTGGATGGGACAAAGTTACAAAGCGACAAAGTTACAAAGCGACAAAGTTACAAAGCGACAAAATTACAAAGCGACAAAGTTACAAAACGACAAAGTTACAAAGCGACAAAATTACAAAGCGACAAAGTGGCAATGGGGCAATGGGTCAATGGGGCAATGGGTGGATGGGACAAAGTTACAAAGCGACAAAGTTACAAAGCGACAAAGTTACAAAGCGACAAAGTTACAAAGCGACAAAGTGGCAATGGGGCAATGGGTGGATGGGACAAAGTTACAAAGCGACAAAGTTACAAAGCGACAAAGTTACAAAGCGACAAAATTACAAAACAACAAAGTTACAAAACGACAAAGTTACAAAGCGACAAAATTACAAAGCGACAAATTACAAAGCCACAAATTACAAAGCGACAAAGTGGCAATGGGGCAATGGGTCAATGGGGCAATGGGTGGATGGGACAAAGTTACAAAGCGACAAAGTTACAAAGCGACAAAGTTACAAAGCGACAAAGTTACAAAGCGACAAAGTTACAAAACGACAAAGTTACAAAACGACAAAGTGGCAATGGGGCAATGGGTGGATGGGACAAAGTTACAAAGCGACAAAGTTACAAAGCGACAAAGTTACAAAGCGACAAAGTTACAAAGCGACAAAGGTACAAAGCGACAAAATTAGAAAGCGACAAAATTACAAAACGACAAAGTTACAAAACGACAAAGTTACAAAGCGACAAATTACAAAGCCACAAATTACAAAGCGACAAAGTGGCAATGGGGCAATGGGTCAATGGGGCAATGGGTGGATGGGACAAACTTACAAAGCGACAAAGTTACAAAGCAACAAAGTTACAAAGCGACAAAGGTAAAAAACGACAAAGGTACAAAGCGACAAAGGTACAAAGCAAAAAGTTACAAAGCGACAAACTTACAAAGCGACAAAGGGGCAATGGGTCAACGGGGCAATGGGTCAACGGGGCAATGGGGCAATGGGGCAACGGGGCAATGGGTCAACGGGGCAATGGGTCAATGGGGGCAATGGGTGGATGGGACAAAGTTACAAAGCGACAAACTTACAAAGCGACAAAGTTACAAAGCGACAAAGGTACAAAGCGACAAAGGTACAAAGCGACAAAGGTACAAAGCGACAAAATTACAAAGCGACAAAATTACAAAGCGACAAAGTTACAAAGCGACAAAGTTACAAAACGACAAAGTTACAAAGCGACAAAATTACAAAGCGACAAAGTGGCAATGGGGCAATGGGTGGATGGGACAAATTTACAAAGCGACAAAGTTACAAAGCGACAAAGGGGCAATGGGTCAACGGGGCAATGGGGCAATAGGTGGATGGGACAAATTTACAAAGCGACAAAGTTACAAAGCGACAAAGGGGCAATGGGTCAACGGGGCAATGGGTCAACGGGGCAATGGGGCAATGGGTGAACGGGGCAATGGGTCAATGGGGCAATGGGTGGATTCGACAAAGTTACAAAGCGACAAAGTTACAAAGCGACAAAGTTACAAAGCGACAAAGGTACAAAGCAACAAAATTACAAAGCGACAAAATTACAAAATGACAAAGTTACAAAACGACAAAGTTACAAAGCGACAAAATTACAAAGCGACAAATTACAAAGCGACAAAGTGGCAATGGGGCAATGGGTCAATGGGGCAATGGGTGCATGGGACAAACTTACAAAGCGACAAAATTACAAAGCTACAAAGTTACAAAGCGACAAAGTTACAAAACGACAAAGTTACAAAGCGACAAAGTGGCAATGGGGCAATGGGTCAATGGGGCAATGGGTCAACGGGGCAATGGGGCAATGGGGCAATGGGTGAACGGGGCAATGGGTCAATGGGGCAATGGGTGGATTCGACAAAGTTACAAAGCGACAAAGTTACAAAACGACAAAGTTACAAAACGACAAAGTTACAAAGCGACAAAATCACAAAGCGACAAAGTGGCAATGGGGCAATGGGGCAATGGGGCAATGGGTCAACGGGGCAATGGGGCAATGGGGCAATGGGGCAATGGGTCAACGGGGCAATGGGGCAATGGGGGCAATGGGTGGATGGGACAAAGTTACAAAGCGACAAAGTTACAAAGCGACAAAGGTACAAAGCAACAAAGGTACAAAGCGACAAAATTACAAAGCGACAAAATTACAAAGCGACAAAGTTACAAAACGACAAAGTTACAAAGCGACAAAGTTACAAAGCGACAAAGTTACAAAGCGACAAAGGTACAAAGCGACAAAGTTGCAAAGCGACAAAGTTACAAAGCGACAAAGTTACAAAACGACAAAGTTACAAAGCGACAAAATTACAAAGCGACAAAATTACAAAGAGACAAAGTGGCAATGGGGCAATGGGTCAATGGGGCAATGGGTGGATGGGACAAATTTACAAAGCGACAAAGTTACAAAGCGACAAAGGGGCAATGGGTCAACGGGGCAATGGGTCAATGGGGCAATGGGGCAATGGGGCAATGGGTGAACGGGGCAATGGGTCAATGGGGCAATGGGTGGATTCGACAAAGTTACAAAGCTACAAAGTTACAAAGCGACAAAGTTACAAAGCGACAAAGGTACAAAGCGACAAAATTACAAAGCGACAAAATTACAAAACGACAAAGTTACAAAATGACAAAGTTACAAAGCGACAAAATTACAAAGCGACAAATTACAAAGCGACAAAGTGGCAATGGGGCAATGGGTCAATGGGGCAATGGGTGGATGGGACAAACTTACAAAGCGACAAAGTTACAAAGCAACAAAGTTACAAAGCGACTAAGGTACAAAACGACAAAGGTACAAAGCGACAAAGGTACAAAGCGACAAAGGTACAAAGCGAAAAGTTACAAAGCGACAAACTTACAAAGCGACAAAGGGGCAATGGGTCAACCGGGCAATGGGTCAAAGGGGCAATGGGGCAATGGGGCAATGGGTCAACGGGGCAATGGGTCAATGGGGGCATTGGGTGGATGGGACAAAGTTACAAAGCGACAAAGTTACAAAGCGACAAAGTTACAAAGCGACAAAGTTACAAAGCGACAAAGTTACAAAACGACAAAGTTACAAAGCGACAAAGTGGCAATGGGGCAATGGGTGGATGGGACAAAGTTACAAAGCGACAAAGTTACAAAGCGACAAAGTTACAAAGCGACAAAGTTACAAAGCGACAAAGTTACAAAACGACAAAGTTACAAAGCGACAAAATTACAAAGCGACAAATTACAAAGCCACAAATTACAAAGCGACAAAGTGGCAATGGGGCAATGGGTCAATGGGGCAATGGGTGGATGGGACAAACTTACAAAGCGACAAAGTTACAAAGCAACAAAGTTACAAAGCGACAAAGGTACAAAACGACAAAGGTACAAAGCGACAAAGGTACAAAGCGACAAAGGTACAAAGCAAAAAGTTACAAAGCTACAAACTTACAAAGCGACAAAGGGGCAATGGGTCAACGGGGCAATGGGTCAACGGGGCAATGGGGCAACGGGGCAACGGGGCAATGGGTCAACGGGGCAATGGGTCAATGGGGGCAATGGGTGGATGGGACAAAGTTACAAAGCGACAAAGTTACAAAGCGACAAAGGTACAAAGCGACAAAGGTACAAAGCGACAAAGGTACAAAGCGACAAAATTACAAAGCGACAAAATTACAAAGCGACAAAGTTACAAAACGACAAAATTACAAAGCGACAAAGTTACAAAGCGACAAAGGTACAAAGCGACAAAGTTACAAAGCGACAAAATTACAAAGCGACAAAGTTACAAAACGACAAAGTTACAAAACGACAAAGTTACAAAGCGACAAAATTACAAAGCGACAAAATTACAAAGAGACAAAGTGGCAATGGGGCAATGGGGAAATGGGGAAATGGGTGGATGGGACAAATTTACAAAGCAACAAAGTTACAAAGCGACAACGGGGCAATGGGTCAACGGGGCAATGGGGCAATGGGTCAATGGGGCAATGGGTGGATTCGACAAAGTTACAAAGCTACAAAGTTACAAAGCGACAAAGTTACAAAGCGACAAAGGTACAAAGAGACAAAATTACAAAGCGACAAAATTACAAAGCTACAAAGTTACAAAGCGACAAAGTTACAAAGCGACAAAGGTACAAAGAGACAAAATTACAAAGCGACAAAATTACAAAACGACAAAGTTACAAAACGACAAAGTTACAAAGCGACAAAATTACAAAGCGACAAATTACAAAGCGACAAAGTGGCAATGGGGCAATGGGGCAATGGGGCAATGGGTGGATGGGACAAACTTACAAAGCGACAAAGTTACAAAGCAACAAAGTTACAAAGCGACTAAGGTACAAAACGACAAAGGTACAAAGCGACAAAGGTACAAAGCGACAAAGGTACAAAGCGAAAAGTTACAAAGCGACAAACTTACAAAGCGACAAACTTACAAAGCGACAAAGGGGCAATGGGTCAACGGGGCAATGGGTCAAAGGGGCAATGGGGCAATGGGGCAATGGGGCAATGGGTCAATGGGGGCATTGGGTGGATGGGACAAAGTTACAAAGCGACAAAGTTACAAAGCGACAAAGTTACAAAGCGACAAAATTACAAAGCGACAAAGTTACAAAATGACAAAGTTACAAAGCGACAAAATTACAAAGCGACAAAATTACAAAGCGACAAAGTGGCAATGGGGCAATGGGTCAATGGGGCAATGGGTGGATGGGACAAAGTTACAAAGTGACAAAGTTACAAAGCGACAAAGTTACAAAGCGACAAAGTTACAAAGCGACAAAGTTAAAAAGCGACAAAGTTACAAAGCGACAAAGTTACAAAACGACAAAGTGGCAATGGGGCAATGGGTGGATGGGACAAAGTTACAAAGCGACAAAGTTACAAAGCGACAAAGTTACAAAGCGACAAAGTTACAAAGCGACAAAGTTACAAAGCGACAAAGGTACAAAGCGACAAAATTAGAAAGCGACAAAATTACAAAACGACAAAGTTACAAAACGACAAAGTTACAAAGCGACAAATTACAAAGCCACAAATTACAAAGCGACAAAGTGGCAATGGGGCAATGGGTCAATGGGGCAATGGGTGGATGGGACAAACTTACAAAGCGACAAAGTTACAAAGCAACAAAGTTACAAAGCGACAAAGGTACAAAACGACAAAGGTACAAAGCGACAAAGGTACAAAGCGACAAAGGTACAAAGCAAAAAGTTACAAAGCTATAAACTTACAAAGCGACAAAGGGGCAATGGGTCAACGGGGCAATGGGTCAACGGGGCAATGGGGCAACGGGGCAACGGGGCAATGGGTCAACGGGGCAATGGGTCAATGGAGGCAATGGGTGGATGGGACAAAGTTACAAAGCGACAAAGTTACAAAGCGACAAAGTTACAAAGCGACAAAGGTACAAAGCGACAAAGGTACAAAGCGACAAAGGTACAAAGCGACAAAATTACAAAGCGACAAAATTACAAAGCGACAAAGTTACAAAACGACAAAATTACAAAGCGACAAAGTTACAAAGCGACAAAGTTACAAAGCGACAAAGGTACAAAGCGACAAAGTTACAAAGCGACAAAATTACAAAGCGACAAAGTTACAAAACGACAAAGTTACAAAACGACAAAGTTACAAAGCGACAAAATTACAAAGCGACAAAATTACAAAGCTACAAAGTTACAAAGCGACAAAGTTACAAAACGACAAAGTTACAAAGCGACAAAGTGGCAATGGGGCAATGGGTCAATGGGGCAATGGGTCAACGGGGCAATGGGGCAATGGGGCAATGGGTGAACGGGGCAATGGGTCAATGGGGCAATGGGTGGATTCGACAAAGTTACAAAGCGACAAAGTTACAAAGCGACAAAGTTACAAAGCGACAAAGTTACAAAGCGACAAAATTACAAAGCGACAACATTACAAAGCGACAAAGTTACAAAACGACAAAGTTACAAAACGACAAAGTTACAAAGCGACAAAATCACAAAGCGACAAAGTGGCAATGGGGCAATGGGGCAATGGGGCAATGGGTCAACGGGGCAATGGGGCAATGGGGCAATGGGGCAATGGGTCAACGGGGCAATGGGGCAATGGGGGCAATGGGTGGATGGGACAAAGTTACAAAGCGACAAAGTTACAAAGCGACAAAGGTACAAAGCAACAAAGGTACAAAGCGACAAAATTACAAAGCGACAAAATTACAAAGCGACAAAGTTACAAAACGACAAAGTTACAAAGCGACAAAGTTACAAAGCGACAAAGTTACAAAGCGACAAAGGTACAAAGCGACAAAGTTGCAAAGCGACAAAGTTACAAAGCGACAAAGTTACAAAACGACAAAGTTACAAAGCGACAAAATTACAAAGCGACAAAATTACAAAGAGACAAAGTGGCAATGGGTCAATGGGGCAATGGGGCAATGGGTGGATGGGACAAATTTACAAAGCGACAAAGTTACAAAGCGACAAAGGGGCAATGGGTCAACGGGGCAATGGGTCAATGGGGCAATGGGGCAATGGGGCAATGGGTGAACGGGGCAATGGGTCAATGGGGCAATGGGTGGATTCGACAAAGTTACAAAGCTACAAAGTTACAAAGCGACAAAGTTACAAAGCGACAAAGGTACAAAGCGACAAAATTACAAAGCGACAAAATTACAAAACGACAAAGTTACAAAATGACAAAGTTACAAAGCGACAAAATTACAAAGCGACAAATTACAAAGCGACAAAGTGGCAATGGGGCAATGGGTCAATGGGGCAATGGGTGGATGGGACAAACTTACAAAGCGACAAAGTTACAAAGCAACAAAGTTACAAAGCGACTAAGGTACAAAACGACAAAGGTACAAAGCGACAAAGGTACAAAGCGACAAAGGTACAAAGCGAAAAGTTACAAAGCGACAAACTTACAAAGCGACAAAGGGGCAATGGGTCAACGGGGCAATGGGTCAAAGGGGCAATGGGGCAATGGGGCAATGGGTCAACGGGGCAATGGGTCAATGGGGGCATTGGGTGGATGGGACAAAGTTACAAAGCGACAAAGTTACAAAGCGACAAAGTTACAAAGCGACAAAGTTACAAAGCGACAAAGTTACAAAGCGACAAAGTTACAAAACGACAAAGTTACAAAGCGACAAAGTGGCAATGGGGCAATGGGTGGATGGGACAAAGTTACAAAGCGACAAAGTTACAAAGCGACAAAGTTACAAAGCGACAAAGTTACAAAGCGACAAAGTTACAAAGCGACAAAGTTACAAAGCCACAAATTACAAAGCGACAAAGTGGCAATGGGGCAATGGGTCAATGGGGCAATGGGTGGATGGGACAAACTTACAAAGCGACAAAGTTACAAAGCAACAAAGTTACAAAGCGACAAAGGTACAAAACGACAAAGGTACAAAGCGACAAAGGTACAAAGCGACAAAGGTACAAAGCAAAAAGTTACAAAGCTACAAACTTACAAAGCGACAAAGGGGCAATGGGTCAACGGGGCAATGGGTCAACGGGGCAATGGGGCAACGGGGCAACGGGGCAATGGGTCAACGGGGCAATGGGTCAATGGGGGCAATGGGTGGATGGGACAAAGTTACAAAGCGACAAAGTTACAAAGCGACAAAGTTACAAAGCGACAAAGGTACAAAGCGACAAAGGTACAAAGCGACAAAATTACAAAGCGACAAAATTACAAAACGACAAAATTACAAAGCGACAAAATTACAAAGCGACAAAGTTACAAAGCGACAAAGGTACAAAGCGACAAAGTTACAAAGCGACAAAATTACAAAGCGACAAAGTTACAAAACGACAAAGTTACAAAACGACAAAGTTCCAAAGCGACAAAATTACAAAGCGACAAAATTACAAAGAGACAAAGTGGCAATGGGGCAATGGGGAAATGGGGAAATGGGTGGATGGGACAAATTTACAAAGCAACAAAGTTACAAAGCGACAACGGGGCAATGGGTCAACGGGGCAATGGGGCAATGGGTCAATGGGGCAATGGGTGGATTCGACAAAGTTACAAAGCTACAAAGTTACAAAGCGACAAAGTTACAAAGCGACAAAGGTACAAAGAGACAAAATTACAAAGCGACAAAATTACAAAGCTACAAAGTTACAAAGCGACAAAGTTACAAAGCGACAAAGGTACAAAGAGACAAAATTACAAAGCGACAAAATTACAAAACGACAAAGTTACAAAACGACAAAGTTACAAAGCGACAAAATTACAAAGCGACAAATTACAAAGCGACAAAGTGGCAATGGGGCAATGGGGCAATGGGGCAATGGGTGGATG
This sequence comes from Hemicordylus capensis, assembly GCF_027244095.1. Taxonomy (NCBI): domain Eukaryota; kingdom Metazoa; phylum Chordata; class Lepidosauria; order Squamata; family Cordylidae; genus Hemicordylus; species Hemicordylus capensis. The sequence goes on along the minus strand of NC_069668.1, from coordinate 13,621,507 downwards.
GGACAAACTTACAAAGCGACAAAGTTACAAAGCAACAAAGTTACAAAGCGACTAAGGTACAAAACGACAAAGGTACAAAGCGACAAAGGTACAAAGCGACAAAGGTACAAAGCGAAAAGTTACAAAGCGACAAACTTACAAAGCGACAAACTTACAAAGCGACAAAGGGGCAATGGGTCAACGGGGCAATGGGTCAAAGGGGCAATGGGGCAATGGGGCAATGGGTCAATGGGGGCATTGGGTGGATGGGACAAAGTTACAAAGCGACAAAGTTACAAAGCGACAAAGTTACAAAGCGACAAAATTACAAAGCGACAAAGTTACAAAATGACAAAGTTACAAAGCGACAAAATTACAAAGCGACAAAATTACAAAGCGACAAAGTGGCAATGGGGCAATGGGTCAATGGGGCAATGGGTGGATGGGACAAAGTTACAAAGCGACAAAGTTACAAAGCGACAAAGTTACAAAGCGACAAAGTTACAAAGCGACAAAGTTACAAAGCGACAAAGTTACAAAACGACAAAGTGGCAATGGGGCAATGGGTGGATGGGACAAAGTTACAAAGCGACAAAGTTACAAAGCGACAAAGTTACAAAGCGACAAAGTTACAAAGCGACAAAGTTACAAAGCGACAAAGGTACAAAGCGACAAAATTAGAAAGCGACAAAATTACAAAACGACAAAGTTACAAAACGACAAAGTTACAAAGCCACAAATTACAAAGCCACAAATTACAAAGCGACAAAGTGGCAATGGGGCAATGGGTCAATGGGGCAATGGGTGGATGGGACAAACTTACAAAGCGACAAAGTTACAAAGCAACAAAGTTACAAAGCGACAAAGGTACAAAACGACAAAGGTACAAAGCGACAAAGGTACAAAGCGACAAAGGTACAAAGCAAAAAGTTACAAAGCTACAAACTTACAAAGCGACAAAGGGGCAATGGGTCAACGGGGCAATGGGTCAACGGGGCAATGGGGCAACGGGGCAACGGGGCAATGGGTCAACGGGGCAATGGGTCAATGGGGGCAATGGGTGGATGGGACAAAGTTACAAAGCGACAAAGTTACAAAGCGACAAAGTTACAAAGCGACAAAGGTACAAAGCGACAAAGGTACAAAGCGACAAAGGTACAAAGCGACAAAATTACAAAGCGACAAAATTACAAAGCGACAAAGTTACAAAACGACAAAATTACAAAGCGACAAAGTTACAAAGCGACAAAGTTACAAAGCGACAAAGGTACAAAGCGACAAAGTTACAAAGCGACAAAATTACAAAGCGACAAAGTTACAAAACGACAAAGTTACAAAACGACAAAGTTACAAAGCGACAAAATTACAAAGCGACAAAATTACAAAGAGACAAAGTGGCAATGGGGCAATGGGGAAATGGGGAAATGGGTGGATGGGACAAATTTACAAAGCAACAAAGTTACAAAGCGACAAAGGGGCAATGGGTCAACGGGGCAATGGGGCAATGGGTCAATGGGGCAATGGGTGGATTCGACAAAGTTACAAAGCTACAAAGTTACAAAGCGACACAGTTACAAAGCGACAAAGGTACAAAGAGACAAAATTACAAAGCGACAAAATTACAAAGCTACAAAGTTACAAAGCGACAAAGTTACAAAGCGACAAAGGTACAAAGAGACAAAATTACAAAGCGACAAAATTACAAAAGACAAAGTTACAAAACGACAAAGTTACAAAGCGACAAAATTACAAAGCGACAAATTACAAAGCGACAAAGTGGCAATGGGGCAATGGGGCAATGGGGCAATGGGTGGATGGGACAAACTTACAAAGCGACAAAGTTACAAAGCAACAAAGTTACAAAGCGACTAAGGTACAAAACGACAAAGGTACAAAGCGACAAAGGTACAAAGCGACAAAGGTACAAAGCGAAAAGTTACAAAGCGACAAACTTACAAAGCGACAAACTTACAAAGCGACAAAGGGGCAATGGGTCAACGGGGCAATGGGTCAAAGGGGCAATGGGGCAATGGGGCAATGGGGCAATGGGTCAATGGGGGCATTGGGTGGATGGGACAAAGTTACAAAGCGACAAAGTTACAAAGCGACAAAGTTACAAAGCGACAAAATTACAAAGCGACAAAGTTACAAAATGACAAAGTTACAAAGCGACAAAATTACAAAGCGACAAAATTACAAAGCGACAAAGTGGCAATGGGGCAATGGGTCAATGGGGCAATGGGTGGATGGGACAAAGTTACAAAGCGACAAAGTTACAAAGCGACAAAGTTACAAAGCGACAAAGTTACAAAGCGACAAAGTTACAAAGCGACAAAGTTACAAAACGACAAAGTGGCAATGGGGCAATGGGTGGATGGGACAAAGTTACAAAGCGACAAAGTTACAAAGCGACAAAGTTACAAAGCGACAAAGTTACAAAGCGACAAAGGTACAAAGCGACAAAGGTACAAAGCGACAAAATTAGAAAGCGACAAAATTACAAAACGACAAAGTTACAAAACGACAAAGTTACAAAGCGACAAATTACAAAGCCACAAATTACAAAGCGACAAAGTGGCAATGGGGCAATGGGTCAATGGGGCAATGGGTGGATGGGACAAACTTACAAAGCGACAAAGTTACAAAGCAACAAAGTTACAAAGCGACAAAGGTACAAAACGACAAAGGTACAAAGCGACAAAGGTACAAAGCAAAAAGTTACAAAGCGACAAACTTACAAAGCGACAAAGGGGCAATGGGTCAACGGGGCAATGGGTCAACGGGGCAATGGGGCAATGGGGCAACGGGGCAATGGGTCAACGGGGCAATGGGTCAATGGGGGCAATGGGTGGATGGGACAAAGTTACAAAGCGACAAAGTTACAAAGCGACAAAGTTACAAAGCGACAAAGGTACAAAGCGACAAAGGTACAAAGCGACAAAATTACAAAGCGACAAAATTACAAAGCGACAAAATTACAAAGCGACAAAGTTACAAAGCGACAAAGTTACAAAACGACAAAGTTACAAAGCGACAAAATTACAAAGCGACAAAGTGGCAATTGGGCAATGGGTGGATGGGACAAATTTACAAAGCGACAAAGTTACAAAGCGACAAAGGGGCAATGGGTCAACGGGGCAATGGGGCAATAGGTGGATGGGACAAAGTTACAAAGCGACAAAGTTACAAAGCGACAAAGGGGCAATGGGTCAACGGGGCAATGGGTGGATTCGACAAAGTTACAAAGCGACAAAGTTACAAAGCGACAAAGTTACAAAGCAACAAAGTTACAAAACGACAAAGTTACAAAGCGAGAAAATTACAAAGCGACAAAGTTACAAAACGACAAAGTGGCAATGGGGCAATGGGGCAATGGGGCAATGGGTGGATGGGACAAAGTTACAAAGCGACAAAGTTACAAAGCGACAAAGGGGCAATGGGTCAACGGGGCAATGGGTCAACGGGGCAATGGGGCAATGGGTGAACGGGGCAATGGGTCAATGGGGCAATGGGTGGATTCGACAAAGTTACAAAGCGACAAAGTTACAAAGCGACAAAGTTACAAAGCGACAAAGGTACAAAGCAACAAAATTACAAAGCGACAAAATTACAAAATGACAAAGTTACAAAACGACAAAGTTACAAAGCGACAAAATTACAAAGCGACAAATTACAAAGCGACAAAGTGGCAATGGGGCAATGGGTCAATGGGGCAATGGGTGCATGGGACAAACTTACAAAGCGACAAAGTTACAAAGCGACAAAGGTACAAAACGACAAAGGTACAAAGCGACAAAATTACAAAGCTACAAAGTTACAAAGCGACAAAGTTACAAAACGACAAAGTTACAAAGCGACAAAATTACAAAGCGACAAAGTGGCAATGGGGCAATGGGGCAATGGGGCAATGGGGCAATGGGTGAACGGGGCAATGGGTCAATGGGGCAATGGGTGGATTCGACAAAGTTACAAAGCGACAAAGTTACAAAGCGACAAAGTTACAAAGCGACAAAGTTACAAAGCGACAAAGTTACAAAACGACAAAGTTACAAAACGACAAAGTTACAAAGCGACAAAATTACAAAGCGACAAAGTGGCAATGGGGCAATGGGGCAATGGGGCAATGGGGCAATGGGGCAATGGGTCAACGGGGCAATGGGTCAATGGGGGCAATGGGTGGATGGGACAAAGTTACAAAGCGACAAAGTTACAAAGCGACAAAGGTACAAAGCGACAAAATTACAAAGCGACAAAATTACAAAGCGACAAAGTTACAAAACGACAAAGTTACAAAGCGACAAAATTACAAAGCGACAAATTACAAAGCGACAAAGTTACAAAGCGACAAAGGTACAAAGCGACAAAGTTACAAAGTGACAAAATTACAAAGCGACAAAGTTACAAAACGACAAAGTTACAAAACGACAAAGTTACAAAGCGACAAAATTACAAAGCGACAAAATTACAAAGAGACAAAGTGGCAATGGGGCAATGGGTCAATGGGGCAATGGGTGGATGGGACAAATTTACAAAGCGACAAAGTTACAAAGCGACAAAGGGGCAATTGGTCAACGGGGCAATGGGGCAATGGGGCAATGGGTGAACGGGGCAATGGGTCAATGGGGCAATGGGTGGATTCGACAAAGTTACAAAGCTACAAAGTTACAAAGCGACAAAGGTACAAAGCGACAAAATTACAAAGCGACAAAATTACAAAACGACAAAGTTACAAAACGACAAAGTTACAAAGCGACAAAATTACAAAGCGACAAATTACAAAGCGACAAAGTGGCAATGGGGCAATGGGTCAATGGGGCAATGGGTGGATGGGACAAACTTACAAAGCGACAAAGTTACAAAGCAACAAAGTTACAAAGCGACTAAGGTACAAAACGACAAAGGTACAAAGCGACAAAGGTACAAAGCGACAAAGGTACAAAGCGAAAAGTTACAAAGCGACAAACTTACAAAGCGACAAAGGGGCAATGGGTCAACGGGGCAATGGGTCAAAGGGGCAATGGGGCAATGGGGCAATGGGTCAACGGGGCAATGGGTCAATGGGGGCATTGGGTGGATGGGACAAAGTTACAAAGCGACAAAGTTACAAAGCGACAAAGTTACAAAGCGACAAAATTACAAAGCGACAAAGTTACAAAACGACAAAGTTACAAAGCGACAAAATTACAAAGCGACAAAGTGGCAATGGGGCAATGGGTCAATGGGGCAATGGGTGGATGGGACAAAGTTACAAAGCGACAAAGTTACAAAGCGACAAAGTTACAAAACGACAAAGTGGCAATGGGGCAATGGGTGGATGGGACAAAGTTACAAAGCGACAAAGTTACAAAGCGACAAAGTTACAAAGCGACAAAGTTACAAAGCGACAAAGTTACAAAGCGACAAAGTTACAAAGCGACAAAATTACAAAACGACAAAGTTACAAAACGACAAAGTTACAAAGCGACAAAATTACAAAGCGACAAATTACAAAGCCACAAATTACAAAGCGACAAAGTGGCAATGGGGCAATGGGTCAATGGGGCAATGGGTGGATGGGACAAACTTACAAAGCGACAAAGTTACAAAGCAACAAAGTTACAAAGCGACAAAGGTACAAAACGACAAAGGTACAAAGCGACAAAGGTACAAAGCGACAAAGGTACAAAGCAAAAAGTTACAAAGCTACAAACTTACAAAGCGACAAAGGGGCAATGGGTCAACGGGGCAATGGGTCAACGGGGCAATGGGGCAATGGGGCAACGGGGCAATGGGTCAACGGGGCAATGGGTCAATGGGGGCAATGGGTGGATGGGACAAAGTTACAAAGCGACAAAGTTACAAAGCGACAAAGTTACAAAGCGACAAAGTTACAAAGCGACAAAGTTACAAAACGACAAAGTTACAAAGCGACAAAATTACAAAGCGACAAATTACAAAGCCACAAATTACAAAGCGACAAAGTGGCAATGGGGCAATGGGTCAATGGGGCAATGGGTGGATGGGACAAACTTACAAAGCGACAAAGTTACAAAGCAACAAAGTTACAAAGCGACAAAGGTACAAAACGACAAAGGTACAAAGCGACAAAGGTACAAAGCGACAAAGGTACAAAGCAAAAAGTTACAAAGCTACAAACTTACAAAGCGACAAAGGGGCAATGGGTCAACGGGGCAATGGGTCAACGGGGCAATGGGGCAATGGGGCAACGGGGCAATGGGTCAACGGGGCAATGGGTCAATGGGGGCAATGGGTGGATGGGACAAAGTTACAAAGCGACAAAGTTACAAAGCGACAAAGTTACAAAGCGACAAAGTTACAAAGCGACAAAGGTACAAAGTGACAAAGTTACAAAGCGACAAAATTACAAAGCGACAAAATTACAAAGCGACAAAGTTACAAAGCGACAAAATTACAAAGCGACAAAATTACAAAGCGACAAAGTGGCAATGGGGCAATGGGTCAATGGGGCAATGGGTGGATGGGACAAAGTTACAAAGTGACAAAGTTACAAAGCGACAAAGTTACAAAGCGACAAAGTTACAAAGCGACAAAGTTACAAAGCGACAAAGTTACAAAACGACAAAGTGGCAATGGGGCAATGGGTGGATGGGACAAAGTTACAAAGCGACAAAGTTACAAAGCGACAAAGTTACAAAGCGACAAAGTTACAAAGCGACAAAGTTACAAAGCGACAAAGGTACAAAGCGACAAAATTAGAAAGCGACAAAATTACAAAACGACAAAGTTACAAAACGACAAAGTTACAAAGCGACAAATTACAAAGCCACAAATTACAAAGCGACAAAGTGGCAATGGGGCAATGGGTCAATGGGGCAATGGGTGGATGGGACAAACTTACAAAGCGACAAAGTTACAAAGCAACAAAGTTACAAAGCGACAAAGGTACAAAACGACAAAGGTACAAAGCGACAAAGGTACAAAGCAAAAAGTTACAAAGCGACAAACTTACAAAGCGACAAAGGGGCAATGGGTCAACGGGGCAATGGGTCAACGGGGCAATGGGGCAATGGGGCAACGGGGCAATGGGTCAACGGGGCAATGGGTCAATGGGGGCAATGGGTGGATGGGACAAAGTTACAAAGCGACAAAGTTACAAAGCGACAAAGTTACAAAGCGACAAAGGTACAAAGCGACAAAGGTACAAAGCGACAAAATTACAAAGCGACAAAATTACAAAGCGACAAAATTACAAAGCGACAAAGTTACAAAGCGACAAAGTTACAAAATGACAAAGTTACAAAGCGACAAAATTACAAAGCGACAAAGTGGCAATGGGGCAATGGGTGGATGGGACAAATTTACAAAGCGACAAAGTTACAAAGCGACAAAGGGGCAATGGGTCAACGGGGCAATAGGTGGATGGGACAAAGTTACAAAGCGACAAAGTTACAAAGCGACAAAGGGGCAATGGGTCAACGGGGCAATGGGTGGATTCGACAAAGTTACAAAGCGACAAAGTTACAAAGCGACAAAGTTACAAAGCAACAAAGTTACAAAACGACAAAGTTACAAAGCGAGAAAATTACAAAGCGACAAAGTTACAAAACGACAAAGTGGCAATGGGGCAATGGGGCAATGGGGCAATGGGTGGATGGGACAAAGTTACAAAGCGACAAAGTTACAAAGCGACAAAGGGGCAATGGGTCAACGGGGCAATGGGTCAACGGGGCAATGGGGCAATGGGTGAACGGGGCAATGGGTCAATGGGGCAATGGGTGGATTCGACAAAGTTACAAAGCGACAAAGTTACAAAGCAACAAAGTTACAAAGCGACAAAGGTACAAAGCAACAAAATTACAAAGCGACAAAATTACAAAATGACAAAGTTACAAAACGACAAAGTTACAAAGCGACAAAATTACAAAGCGACAAATTACAAAGCGACAAAGTGGCAATGGGGCAATGGGTCAATGGGGCAATGGGTGCATGGGACAAACTTACAAAGCGACAAAGTTACAAAGCGACAAAGGTACAAAACGACAAAGGTACAAAGCGACAAAATTACAAAGCTACAAAGTTACAAAGCGACAAAGTTACAAAACGACAAAGTTACAAAGCGACAAAATTACAAAGCGACAAAGTGGCAATGGGGCAATGGGGCAATGGGGCAATGGGGCAATGGGGCAATGGGTGAACGGGGCAATGGGTCAATGGGGCAATGGGTGGATTCGACAAAGTTACAAAGCGACAAAGTTACAAAGCGACAAAGTTACAAAGCGACAAAGTTACAAAGCGACAAAGTTACAAAACGACAAAGTTACAAAACGACAAAGTTACAAAGCGACAAAATTACAAAGCGACAAAGTGGCAATGGGGCAATGGGGCAATGGGGCAATGGGGCAATGGGGCAATGGGTCAACGGGGCAATGGGTCAATGGGGGCAATGGGTGGATGGGACAAAGTTACAAAGCGACAAAGTTACAAAGCGACAAAGGTACAAAGCGACAAAATTACAAAGCGACAAAATTACAAAGCGACAAAGTTACAAAACGACAAAGTTACAAAGCGACAAAATTACAAAGCGACAAATTACAAAGCGACAAAGTTACAAAGCGACAAAGGTACAAAGCGACAAAGTTACAAAGTGACAAAATTACAAAGCGACAAAGTTACAAAACGACAAAGTTACAAAACGACAAAGTTACAAAGCGACAAAATTACAAAGCGACAAAATTACAAAGAGACAAAGTGGCAATGGGGCAATGGGTCAATGGGGCAATGGGTGGATGGGACAAATTTACAAAGCGACAAAGTTACAAAGCGACAAAGGGGCAATTGGTCAACGGGGCAATGGGGCAATGGGGCAATGGGTGAACGGGGCAATGGGTCAATGGGGCAATGGGTGGATTCGACAAAGTTACAAAGCTACAAAGTTACAAAGCGACAAAGGTACAAAGCGACAAAATTACAAAGCGACAAAATTACAAAACGACAAAGTTACAAAACGACAAAGTTACAAAGCGACAAAATTACAAAGCGACAAATTACAAAGCGACAAAGTGGCAATGGGGCAATGGGTCAATGGGGCAATGGGTGGATGGGACAAACTTACAAAGCGACAAAGTTACAAAGCAACAAAGTTACAAAGCGACTAAGGTACAAAACGACAAAGGTACAAAGCGACAAAGGTACAAAGCGACAAAGGTACAAAGCGAAAAGTTACAAAGCGACAAACTTACAAAGCGACAAAGGGGCAATGGGTCAACGGGGCAATGGGTCAAAGGGGCAATGGGGCAATGGGGCAATGGGTCAACGGGGCAATGGGTCAATGGGGGCATTGGGTGGATGGGACAAAGTTACAAAGCGACAAAGTTACAAAGCGACAAAGTTACAAAGCGACAAAATTACAAAGCGACAAAGTTACAAAACGACAAAGTTACAAAGCGACAAAATTACAAAGCGACAAAGTGGCAATGGGGCAATGGGTCAATGGGGCAATGGGTGGATGGGACAAAGTTACAAAGCGACAAAGTTACAAAGCGACAAAGTTACAAAACGACAAAGTGGCAATGGGGCAATGGGTGGATGGGACAAAGTTACAAAGCGACAAAGTTACAAAGCGACAAAGTTACAAAGCGACAAAGTTACAAAGCGACAAAATTACAAAACGACAAAGTTACAAAACGACAAAGTTACAAAGCGACAAAATTACAAAGCGACAAATTACAAAGCCACAAATTACAAAGCGACAAAGTGGCAATGGGGCAATGGGTCAATGGGGCAATGGGTGGATGGGACAAACTTACAAAGCGACAAAGTTACAAAGCAACAAAGTTACAAAGCGACAAAGGTACAAAACGACAAAGGTACAAAGCGACAAAGGTACAAAGCGACAAAGGTACAAAGCAAAAAGTTACAAAGCTACAAACTTACAAAGCGACAAAGGGGCAATGGGTCAACGGGGCAATGGGTCAACGGGGCAATGGGGCAATGGGGCAACGGGGCAATGGGTCAACGGGGCAATGGGTCAATGGGGGCAATGGGTGGATGGGACAAAGTTACAAAGCGACAAAGTTACAAAGCGACAAAGTTACAAAGCGACAAAGTTACAAAGCGACAAAGGTACAAAGTGACAAAGTTACAAAGCGACAAAATTACAAAGCGACAAAATTACAAAGCGACAAAGTTACAAAGCGACAAAGTTACAAAGCGACAAAGTTACAAAACGACAAAGTTACAAAGCGACAAAGTTACAAAGCGACAAAGGGGCAATGGGTCAACGGGGCAATGGGTCAACGGGGCAATGGGTCAACGGGGCAATGGGTCAATGGGGCAATGGGTGGATTCGACAAAGTTACAAAGCGACAAAGTTACAAAGCGACAAAGTTACAAAGCGACAAAGTTACAAAACGACAAAATTACAAAGCGACAAAGTTACAAAACGACAAAGTGGCAATGGGGCAATGGGTCAATGGGGCAATAGGTGGATGGGACAAAGTTACAAAGCGACAAAGTTACAAAGCGACAAAGGGGCAATGGGTCAACGGGGCAATGGGGCAATGGGGCAATGGGTCAACGGGGCAATGGGTCAATGGGGCAATGGGTGGATTCGACAAAGTTACAAAGCGACAAAGTGGCAATGGGGCAATAGGTGGATGGGACAAAGTTACAAAGCGACAAAGTTACAAAGCGACAAAGGGGCAATGGGTCAACGGGGCAATGGGTCAACGGGGCAATGGGTCAACGGGGCAATGGGTCAATGGGGCAATGGGTGGATTCGACAAAGTTACAAAGCGACAAAGTTACAAAGCGACAAAGTTACAAAATGACAAAGTTACAAAGCGACAAAGTTACAAAACTACAAAGTTACAAAACGACAAAGTGGCAATGGGTCAATGGGTCAATGAGGCAATAGGTGGATGGGACAAATTTACAAAGCGACAAAGTTACAAAACGACAAAGTTACAAAGCGACAAAGTTACAAAGCGACAAAGTTACAAAACGACAAAGTTACAAAGCGACAAAATTACAAAGCGACAAAGTGGCAATGGGGCAATGGGTGGATGGGACAAATTTACAAAGCGATAAAGTTACAAAGCGACAAAGGGGCAATGGGTCAACGGGGCAATGGGGCAATAGGTGGATGGGACAAAGTTACAAAGCGACAAAGTTACAAAGCGACAAAGGGGCAATGGGTCAACGGGGCAATGGGTCAACGGGGCAATGGGTCAACGGGGCAATGGGTCAATGGGGCAATGGGTGGATTCGACAAAGTTACAAAGCGACAAAGTTACAAAGCGACAAAGTTACAAAGCGACAAAGTTACAAAACGACAAAGTTACAAAGCGACAAAGTTACAAAACGACAAAGTGGCAATGGGGCAATGGGTCGATGGGGCAATGGGTGGATGGGACAAAGTTACAAAGCGACAAAGTTACAAAGCGACAAAGGGGCAATGGGTCAACGGGGCAATGGGTCAACGGGGCAATGGGTCAATGGGGCAATGGGTGGATTCGACAAAGTTACAAAGCGACAAAGTTACAAAGCGACAAAGGTACAAAGCGACAAAGTTACAAAGCGACAAAATTACAAAGCGACAAAATTACAAAGCGACAAATTACAAAGCGACAAAGTTACAAAGCGACAAAGTTACAAAGCGACAAAATTACAAAGCAACAAAGTTACAAAACGACAAAGTTACAAAACGACAAAGTTACAAAGCGACAAAATTACAAAGCGACAAAATTACAAAGAGACAAAGTGGCAATGGGTCAACGGGGCAATGGGTCAACGGGGCAATGGGGCAATGGGTGAACGGGGCAATGGGTCAATGGGGCAATGGGTGGATGGGACAAATTTACAAAGCGACAAAGTTACAAAGCGACCAAGGGGCAATGGGTCAACGGGGCAATGGGTCAACGGGGCAATGGGGCAATGGGTGAACGGGGCAATGGGTCAATGGGGCAATGGGTGGATTCGACAAAGTTACAAAGCGACAAAGTTACAAAGCGACAAAGGTACAAAGCAACAAAATTACAAAGCGACAAAATTACAAAATGACAAAGTTACAAAATGACAAAGTTACAAAGCGACAAAATTACAAAGCGACAAATTACAAAGCGACAAAGTGGCAATGGGGCAATGGGTCAATGGGGCAATGGGTGCATGGGACAAACTTACAAAGCGACAAAGTTACAAAGCAACAAAGTTACAAAGCGACAAAGGTACAAAACGACAAAGGTACAAAGCGACAAAATTACAAAGCTACAAAGTTACAAAGCGACAAAGTTACAAAACGACAAAGTTACAAAGCGACAAAGTGGCAATGGGGCAATGGGTCAATGGGGCAATGGGGCAACGGGGCAATGGGGCAATGGGTGAACGGGGCAATGGGTCAATGGGGCAATGGGTGGATTCGACAAAGTTACAAAGCGACAAAGTTACAAAGCGACAAAATTACAAAGCGACAAAATTACAAAGCGACAAAGTTACAAAACGACAAAGTTACAAAACGACAAAGTTACAAAGCGACAAAATTACAAAGCGACAAAGTGGCAATGGGGCAATGGGTCAATGGGGCAATGGGTCAACGGGGCAATGGGGCAATGGGGCAATGGGTCAACGGGGCAATGGGTCAATGGGGGCAATGGGTGGATGGGACAAAGTTACAAAGCGACAAAGTTACAAAGCGACAAAGGTACAAAGCGACAAAATTACAAAGCGACAAAATTACAAAGCGACAAAGTTACAAAACGACAAAATTACAAAGCGACAAAGTTACAAAGCGACAAAGTTACAAAGCGACAAAGGTACAAAGCGACAAAGTTACAAAGCGACAAAATTACAAAGCGACAAAGTTACAAAACGACAAAGTTACAAAACGACAAAGTTACAAAACGACAAAGTTACAAAGCGACAAAATTACAAAGCGACAAAGTGGCAATGGGGAAATGGGGAAATGGGGAAATGGGTGGATGGGACAAACTTACAAAGCGACAAAGTTACAAAGCGACAAAGTTACAAAGCGACTAAGGTACAAAACGACAAAGGTACAAAGCGACAAAGTTACAAAGCGACAAAGGGGCAATGGGTCAACGGGGCAATGGGTCAACGGGGCAATGGGTCAACGGGGCAATGGGTCAATGGGGCAATGGGTGGATTCGACAAAGTTACAAAGCGACAAAGTTACAAAGCGACAAAGTTACAAAGCGACAAAATTACAAAGCGACAAAGTTACAAAACGACAAAGTTACAAAGCGACAAAACTACAAAGCGACAAATTACAAAGCGACAAAGTTACAAAGCGACAAAGTTACAAAGCGACAAAATTACAAAGCAACAAAGTTACAAAACGACAAAGTTACAAAACGACAAAGTTACAAAGCGACAAAATTACAAAGCGACAAAATTACAAAGAGACAAAGTGGCAATGGGTCAACGGGGCAATGGGTCAACGGGGCAATGGGGCAATGGGTGAACGGGGCAATGGGTCAATGGGGCAATGGGTGGATGGGACAAATTTACAAAGCGACAAAGTTACAAAGCGACCAAGGGGCAATGGGTCAACGGGGCAATGGGTCAACGGGGCAATGGGGCAATGGGTGAACGGGGCAATGGGTCAATGGGGCAATGGGTGGATTCGACAAAGTTACAAAGCTACAAAGTTACAAAGCGACAAAGTTACAAAGCGACAAAGGTACAAAGCAACAAAATTACAAAGCGACAAAATTACAAAATGACAAAGTTACAAAATGACAAAGTTACAAAGCGACAAAATTACAAAGCGACAAATTACAAAGCGACAAAGTGGCAATGGGGCAATGGGTCAATGGGGCAATGGGTGCATGGGACAAACTTACAAAGCGACAAAGTTACAAAGCAATAAAGTTACAAAGCGACAAAGGTACAAAACGACAAAGGTACAAAGCGACAAAATTACAAAGCTACAAAGTTACAAAGCGACAAAGTTACAAAACGACAAAGTTACAAAGCGACAAAGTGGCAATGGGGCAATGGGTCAATGGGGCAATGGGTCAACGGGGCAATGGGGCAATGGGTGAACGGGGCAATGGGTCAATGGGGCAATGGGTGGATTCGACAAAGTTACAAAGCGACAAAGTTACAAAGCGACAAAATTACAAAGCGACAAAATTACAAAGCGACAAAGTTACAAAACGACAAAGTTACAAAACGACAAAGTTACAAAGCGACAAAATTACAAAGCGACAAAGTGGCAATGGGACAATGGGTCAATGGGGCAATGGGTCAACGGGGCAATGGGGCAATGGGGCAATGGGTCAACGGGGCAATGGGTCAATGGGGGCAATGGGTGGATGGGACAAAGTTACAAAGCGACAAAGTTACAAAGCGACAAAGTTACAAAGCGACAAAATTACAAAGCGACAAAATTACAAAGCGACAAAGTTACAAAACGACAAAATTACAAAGCGACAAAGTTACAAAGCGACAAAGTTACAAAGCGACAAAGGTACAAAGCGACAAAGTTACAAAGCGACAAAATTACAAAGCGACAAAGTTACAAAACGACAAAGTTACAAAACGACAAAGTTACAAAGCGACAAAATTACAAAGCGACAAAATTACAAAGAGACAAAGTGGCAATGGGGCAATGGGGAAATGGGGAAATGGGTGGATGGGACAAACTTACAAAGCGACAAAGTTACAAAGCGACAAAGTTACAAAGCGACTAAGGTACAAAACGACAAAGGTACAAAGCGACAAAGGTACAAAGCGACAAAGGTACAAAGCGAAAAGTTACAAAGCGACAAACTTACAAAGCGACAAACTTACAAAGCGACAAAGGGGCAATGGGTCAATGGGGCAATGGGTCAAAGGGGCAATGGGGCAATGGGGCAATGGGTCAACGGGGCAATGGGTCAATGGGGGCATTGGGTGGATGGGACAAAGTTACAAAGCGACAAAGTTACAAAGCGACAAAGTTACAAAGCGACAAAATTACAAAGCGACAAAGTTACAAAACGACAAAGTTACAAAGCGACAAAATTACAAAGCGACAAAATTACAAAGCGACAAAGTGGCAATGGGGCAATGGGTCAATGGGGCAATGGGTGGATGGGACAAAGTTACAAAGCGACAAAGTTACAAAGCGACAAAGTTACAAAGCGACAAAGTTACAAAGCGACAAAGTTACAAAACGACAAAGTTACAAAACGACAAAGTGGCAATGGGGCAATGGGTGGATGGGACAAAGTTACAAAGCGACAAAGTTACAAAGCGACAAAGTTACAAAGCGACAAAGTTACAAAGCGACAAAGGTACAAAGCGACAAAATTAGAAAGCGACAAAATTACAAAACGGCAAAGTTACAAAACGACAAAGTTACAAAGCGACAAATTACAAAGCCACAAATTACAAAGCGACAAAGTGGCAATGGGGCAATGGGGCAATGGGGCAATGGGTGGATGGGACAAACTTACAAAGCGACAAAGTTACAAAGCAACAAAGTTACAAAGCGACAAAGGTACAAAACGACAAAGGTACAAAGCGACAAAGGTACAAAGCAAAAAGTTACAAAGCGACAAAGTTACAAAGCGACAAAGGGGCAATGGGGCAATGGGTGGATGGGACAAATTTACAAAGCGACAAAGTTACAAAGCGACAAAGGGGCAATGGGTCAACGGGGCAATGGGGCAATAGGTGGATGGGACAAAGTTACAAAGCGACAAAGTTACAAAGCGACAAAGGGGCAATGGGTCAATGGGGCAATGGGTCAACGGGGCAATGGGTCAACGGGGCAATGGGTGGATTCGACAAAGTTACAAAGCGACAAAGTTACAAAGCGACAAAGTTACAAAGCGACAAAGTTACAAAACGACAAAGTTACAAAGCGACAAAATTACAAAGCGACAAAGTTACAAAACGACAAAGTGGCAATGGGGCAATGGGGCAATGGGGCAATGGGTGGATGGGACAAAGTTACAAAGCGACAAAGTTACAAAGCGACAAAGGGGCAATGGGTCAACGGGGCAATTGTTCAACGGGGCAATGGGGCAATGGGTCAAAGGGGCAATGGGTCAATGGGGCAATGGGTGGATTCGACAAAGTTACAAAGCGACAAAGTTACAAAGCGACAAAGGTACAAAGCGACAAAGTTACAAAGCGACAAAATTACAAAGCGACAAAATTACAAAGCGACAAAGTTACAAAACGACAAAGTTACAAAGCGACAAAATTACAAAGCGACAAATTACAAAGCGACAAAGTTACAAAGCGACAAAGTTACAAAGCGACAAAATTACAAAGCGACAAAGTTACAAAGCGACAAAGTTACAAAGCGACAAAGGGGCAATGGGTCAACGGGGCAATGGGTCAACGGGGCAATGGGGCAATGGGTGAACGGGGCAATGGGTCAATGGGGCAGTGGGTGGATTCGACAAAGTTACAAAGCGACAAAGTTACAAAGCGACAAAGTTACAAAGCGACAAAGGTACAAAGCAACAAAATTACAAAGCGACAAAGGTACAAAGCGAAAAGTTACAAAGCGACAAACTTACAAAGCGACAAAGGGGCAATGGGTCAACGGGGCAATGGGTCAACGGGGCAATGGGGCAATGGGGCAATGGGGCAATGGGTCAACGGGGCAATGGGTCAATGGGGGCATTGGGTTGATGGGACAAAGTTACAAAGCGACAAAGTTACAAAGCGACAAAGTTACAAAGCGACAAAATTACAAAGCGACAAAGTTACAAAACGACAAAGTTACACAGCGACAAAATTACAAAGCAACAAAGTGGCAATGGGTCAATGGGTCAATGGGTGGATGGGACAAAGTTACAAAGCGACAAAGTTACAAAGCGACAAAGGTACAAAGCGACAAAGGTACAAAGCGACAAAGGAACAAAGCGACAAAGGTACAAAGCGACAAAGTTACAAAGCGACAAAGGTACAAAGCGACAAAATTACAAAGCGACAAAGTGGCAATGGGGCAATGGGTCAATGGGGCAATGGGTGGATGGGACAAATTTACAAAGCGAAAAAGTTACAAAGCGACAAAGGGGCAATGGGTCAACGGGGCAATGGGTCAACGGAGCAATGGGGCAATGGGGCAATGGGTCAACGGGGCAATGGGTCAATGGGGGCAATGGGTGGATGGGACAAACTTACAAAGCGACAAAGTTACAAAGCAACAAAGTTACAAAGCGACAAAGTTACAAAGCAACAAAGTTACAAAGCGACAAAGTTACAAAGCGACAAAGTTACAAAGCGACAAAGTTACAAAGCGACAAAGGGGCAATGGGTCAACGGGGCAATGGGTCAACGGGGCAATGGGTGGATGGGACAAACTTACAAAGCGACAAAGTTACAAAGCAACAAAGTTACAAAGCGACAAACTTACAAAGCGACAAAGGTACAAAGCGACAAAATTACAAAGCGACAAAATTACAAAGCGACAAAGTGGCAATGGGGCAATGGGGCAATGGGGCAATGGGTGGATGGGAGAAACTTACAAAGCGACAAAGTTACAAAGCGACAAAGTTACAAAGCGACAAAGGTACAAAACGACAAAGGTACAAAGCGTCAAAGGTACAAAGCGAAAAGTTACAAAGCGACAAACTTACAAAGCGACAAAGGGGCAATGGGTCAACGGGGCAATGGGTCAACGGGGCAATGGGTCAATGGGGGCAATGGGTGGATGGGACAAAGTTACAAAGCGACAAAGTTACAAAGCGACAAAGGTGCAAAGCGACAAAGTTACAAAGCGACAAAATTAGAAAGCGACAAAATTACAAAGCGACAAAGTTACAAAGCGACAAAGTGGCAATGGGGCAATGGGTCAATGGGGCAATGGGTGGATGGGACAAAGTTACAAAGCGACAAAGTAACAAAGCGACAAAGTTACAAAGCGACAAAGGTACAAAGCGACAAAGGTACAAAGCGACAAAATTACAAAGCGACAAAATTACAAAGCGACAAAGTAACAAAGCGACAAAGGTACAAAGCGACAAAATTACAAAGCGACAAAGTTACAAAGCGACAAAGGTACAAAGCGACAAAGGTACAAAGCGACAAAGTAACAAAGCGACAAAGTTACAAAGCGACAAAGGTACAAAGCGACAAAGTTACAAAATGACAAATTTACAAAGCGACAAAGTTACAAAGCGACAAAGGGGCAATGGGTCAACGGGGCAATGAGGCAATGGGTGGATGGGACAAAGTTACAAAGCGACAAAGGGGCAATGGGTCAACGGGGCAATGGGTCAACGGGGCAATGGGGCAATGGGGCAATGGGTCAACGGGGCAATGGGTCAATGGGGCAATGGGTGGATTCGACAAAGTTACAAAGGTACAAAGTTACAAAGCGACAAAGTTAGAAAGCGACAAAGGTACAAAGCGACAAAGGGGCAATGGGTCAACGGGGCAATGGGTCAACGGGGCAATGGGGCAATGGGGCAATGGGGCAATGGGTCAACGGGGCAATGGGTCAATGGGGGCATTGGGTTGATGGGACAAAGTTACAAAGCGACAAAGTTACAAAGCGACAAAGTTACAAAGCGACAAAATTACAAAGCGACAAAGTTACAAAACGACAAAGTTACACAGCGACAAAATTACAAAGCAACAAAGTGGCAATGGGTCAATGGGTCAATGGGTGGATGGGACAAAGTTACAAAGCGACAAAGTTACAAAGCGACAAAGGTACAAAGCGACAAATGTACAAAGCGACAAAGGAACAAAGCGACAAAGGTACA
Source organism: Hemicordylus capensis (assembly GCF_027244095.1). Taxonomy (NCBI): domain Eukaryota; kingdom Metazoa; phylum Chordata; class Lepidosauria; order Squamata; family Cordylidae; genus Hemicordylus; species Hemicordylus capensis. Next base: position 13,602,836 of record NC_069668.1, on the reverse strand, counting down.
AAGCGACAAAGTTACAAAGCGACAAAGGTACAAAGCGACAAAATTACAAAGCGACAAAGTGGCAATGGGGCAATGGGTCAATGGGGCAATGGGTGGATGGGACAAATTTACAAAGCGAAAAAGTTACAAAGCGACAAAGGGGCAATGGGTCAACGGGGCAATGGGTCAACGGAGCAATGGGGCAATGGGGCAATGGGTCAACGGGGCAATGGGTCAACGGGGCAATGGGTCAATGGGGGCAATGGGTGGATGGGACAAACTTACAAAGCGACAAAGTTACAAAGCAACAAAGTTACAAAGCGACAAAGTTACAAAGCAACAAAGTTACAAAGCGACAAAGTTACAAAGCGACAAAGTTACAAAGCGACAAAGTTACAAAGCGACAAAGGGGCAATGGGTCAACGGGGCAATGGGTCAACGGGGCAATGGGTGGATGGGACAAACTTACAAAGCGACAAAGTTACAAAGCAACAAAGTTACAAAGCGACAAACTTACAAAGCGACAAAGGTACAAAGCGACAAAATTACAAAGCTACAAAATTACAAAGCGACAAAGTGGCAATGGGGCAATGGGGCAATGGGGCAATGGGTGGATGGGAGAAACTTACAAAGCGACAAAGTTACAAAGCGACAAAGTTACAAAGCGACAAAGGTACAAAACGACAAAGGTACAAAGCGTCAAAGGTACAAAGCGAAAAGTTACAAAGCGACAAACTTACAAAGCGACAAAGGGGCAATGGGTCAACGGGGCAATGGGTCAACGGGGCAATGGGTCAACGGGGCAATGGGTCAACGGGGCAATGGGTCAATGGGGGCAATGGGTGGATGGGACAAAGTTACAAAGCGACAAAGTTACAAAGCGACAAAGGTGCAAAGCGACAAAGTTACAAAGCGACAAAATTAGAAAGCGACAAAATTACAAAGCGACAAAGTTACAAAGCGACAAAGTGGCAATGGGGCAATGGGTCAATGGGGCAATGGGTGGATGGGACAAAGTTACAAAGCGACAAAGTAACAAAGCGACAAAGTTACAAAGCGACAAAGGTACAAAGCGACAAAGGTACAAAGCGACAAAATTACAAAGCGACAAAATTACAAAGCGACAAAGTAACAAAGCGACAAAGGTACAAAGCGACAAAATTACAAAGCGACAAAGTTACAAAGCGACAAAGGTACAAAGCGACAAAGGTACAAAGCGACAAAGTAACAAAGCGACAAAGTTACAAAGCGACAAAGGTACAAAGCGACAAAGTTACAAAATGACAAATTTACAAAGCGACAAAGTTACAAAGCGACAAAGGGGCAATGGGTCAACGGGGCAATGAGGCAATGGGTGGATGGGACAAAGTTACAAAGCGACAAAGGGGCAATGGGTCAACAGGGCAATGGGTCAACGGGGCAATGGGGCAATGGGGCAATGGGTCAACGGGGCAATGGGTCAATGGGGCAATGGGTGGATTCGACAAAGTTACAAAGGTACAAAGTTACAAAGCGACAAAGTTAGAAAGCGACAAAGGTACAAAGCGACAAAATTACAAAGCGACAAAATTACAAAGCGACAAAATTACAAAACGACAAAGTTACAAAACGACAAAGTTACAAAGCGACAAAATTACAAAGCGACAAATTACAAAGCGACAAAGTGGCAATGGGGCAATGGGTCAATGGGGCAATGGGTGGATGGGACAAACTTACAAAGCGACAAAGTTACAAACCAACAAAGTTACAAAGCGACAAAGGTACAAAACGACAAAGGTACAAAGCGACAAAGGTACAAAGCGAAAAGTTACAAAGCGACAAACTTACAAAGCGACAAAGGGGCAATGGGTCAACGGGGCAATGGGTCAACGGGGCAATGGGGCAATGGGGCAATGGGGCAATGGGGCAATGGGGGCAATGGGTGGATGGGACAAAGTTACAAAGCGACAAAGTTACAAAGCGACAAAGTTACAAAGCTACAAAGGTACAAAGTGACAAAGGTACAAAGCGACAAAGGTACAAAGCGACAAAATTACAAAGCGACAAAGTTACAAAGCGACAAAGTTACAAAGCGAAAAAGTTACAAAGCGACAAAGGTACAAAGCGACAAAATTACAAAGCGACAAAGTGGCAATGGGGCAATGGGTCAATGGGGCAATGGGTGGATGGGACAAATTTACAAAGCGAAAAAGTTACAAAGCGACAAAGGGGCAATGGGTCAACGGGGCAATGGGTCAACGGGGCAATGGGGCAATGGGGCAATGGGTCAATGGGGCAATGGGTCAATGGGGGCAATGGGTGGATGGGACAAACTTACAAAGCGACAAAGTTACAAAGCAACAAAGTTACAAAGCGACAAAGTTACAAAGCGACAAAGTTACAAAGCGACAAAATTACAAAGCGACAAAATTACAAAGCGACAAAATTACAAAACGACAAAGTTACAAAGCGACAAAATTACAAAGCGACAAAGTGGCATTTGGGCAATGGGGCAATGGGGCAATGGGTCAATGGGGGCAATGGGTGGATGGGACAAACTTACAAAGTGACAAAGTTACAAAGCAACAAAGTTACAAAGCGACAAACTTACAAAGCGACAAAATTACAAAGCGACAAAATTACAAAGCGACAAAATTACAAAACGACAAAGTTACAAAACGACAAAGTTACAAAGCGACAAAATTACAAAGCGACAAAGTGGCAATGGGGCAATGGGGCAATGGGGCAATGGGTGGATGGGACAAACTTACAAAGCGACAAAGTTACAAAGCGTCAAAGTTACAAAGCGACAAAGGTACAAAACGACAAAGGTACAAAGCGTCAAAGGTACAAAGCGAAAAGTTACAAAGCGACAAACTTACAAAGCGACAAAGGGGCAATGGGTCAACGGGGCAATGGGTCAACGGGGCAATGGGTCAACGGGGCAATGGGTCAACGGGGCAATGGGTGGATGGGACAAAGTTACAAAGCGACAAAGTTACAAAGCGACAAAGGTGCAAAGCGACAAAGTTACAAAGCGACAAAATTAGAAAGCGACAAAATTACAAAGCGACAAAGTTACAAAGCGACAAAGTTACAAAACGACAAAGTTACAAAGCGACAAAGGTACAAAGCGACAAAATTACAAAGCGACAAAGGTACAAAGCGAAAAAGGTACAAAGCGACAAAGGTACAAAGCGACAAAATTACAAAGCGACAAAATTACAAAGCGACAAAGTGGCAATGGGGCAATGGGTCAATGGGGCAATGGGTGGATGGGACAAAGTTACAAAGCGACAAATTTACAAAGCGACAAAGTTACAAAGCGACAAAGTTACAAAGCGACAAAGTTACAAAACGACAAAGTGGCAATGGGGCAATGGGTGGATGGGACAAAGTTACAAAGCGACAAAGTTACAAAGCGACAAAGTTACAAAGCGACAAAGGTACAAAGCGACAAAGGTACAAAGCGACAAAATTAGAAAGCGACAAAATTACAAAACGACAAAGTTACAAAACGACAAAGTTACAAAGCGACAAATTACAAAGCCACAAATTACAAAGCGACAAAGTGGCAATGGGGCAATGGGTCAATGGGGCAATGGGTGGATGGGACAAACTTACAAAGCGACAAAGTTACAAAGCAACAAAGTTACAAAGCGACAAAGGTACAAAACGACAAAGGTACAAAGCGACAAAGGTACAAAGCGACAAAGGTACAAAGCAAAAAGTTACAAAGCGACAAACTTACAAAGCGACAAAGGGGCAATGGGTCAACGGGGCAATGGGTCAACGGAGGCAATGGGGCAACGGGGCAATGGGGCAATGGGTCAACGGGGCAATGGGTCAATGGGGGCAATGGGTGGATGGGACAAAGTTACAAAGCGACAAAGTTACAAAGCGACAAAGGTACAAAGCGACAAAGGTACAAAGCGACAAAATTACAAAGCGACAAAATTACAAAGCGACAAAATTACAAAGCGACAAAGTTACAAAGCGACAAAGTGGCAATGGGGCAATGGGTGGATGGGACAAATTTACAAAGCGACAAAGTTACAAAGCGACAAAGGGGCAATGGGTCAACGGGGCAATGGGGCAATAGGTGGATGGGACAAAGTTACAAAGCGACAAAGTTACAAAGCGACAAAGGGGCAATGGGTCAACGGGGCAATGGGTCAACGGGGCAATGGGTCAACGGGGCAATGGGTCAACGGGGCAATGGGTGGATTCGACAAAGTTACAAAGCGACAAAGTTACAAAGCGACAAAGTTACAAAGCGTCAAAGTTACAAAACGACAAAGTTACAAAGCGACAAAATTACAAAGCGACAAAGTGGCAATGGGGCAATGGGTCAATGGGGCAATGGGTGGATGGGACAAAGTTACAAAGCGACAAAGTTACAAAGTGACAAAGGGGCAATGGGTCAACAGGGCAATGGGTCAACGGAGCAATGGGGCAATGGGGCAATGGGTCAACGGGGCAATGGGTCAATGGGGCAATGGGTGGATTCGACAAAGTTACAAAGCGACAAAGTTACGAAGCGACAAAGGTACAAAGCGACAAAGTTACAAAGCGACAAAATTACAAAGCGACAAAATTACAAAGCGACAAAGTTACAAAACGACAAAGTTACAAAGCGAAAAAATTACAAAGCGACAAATTACAAAGCGACAAAATTACAAAGCGACAAAGTTACAAAGCGACAAAGTTACAAAACGACAAAGTTACAAAGCGACAAAATTACAAAGCGACAAAATTACAAAGCGACAAAATTACAAAGAGACAAAGTGGCAATGGGTGGATGGGACAAATTTACAAAGCGACAAAGTTACAAAGCGACAAAGGGGCAATGGGTCAACGGGGCAATGGGTCAACGGGGCAATGGGGCAATGGGTGAACGGGGCAATGGGTCAATGGGGCAATGGGTGGATTCGACAAAGTTACAAAGCTACAAAGTTACAAAGCGACAAAGCTACAAAGCGACAAAGGTACAAAGTAACAAAATTACAAAGCGACAAAGGTACAAAGCGACAAAAGTACAAAGCGACAAAGGTACAAAGCGAAAAGTTACAAAGCGACAAACTTACAAAGCGACAAAGGGGCAATGGGTCAACGGGGCAATGGGTCAACGGGGCAATGGGGCAATGGGGCAATGGGTCAACGGGGCAATGGGTCAATGGGGGCATTGGGTGGATGGGACAAAGTTACAAAGCGACAAAGTTACAAAGCGACAAAGTTACAAAGCGACAAAGTTACAAAGCGACAAAATTACAAAGCGACAAAGTTACAAAGCGACAAAGTTACAAAGCGACAAAATTACAAAGCGACAAAGTGGCAATGGGGCAATGGGTCAATGGGTGGATGGGACAAAGTTACAAAGCGACAAAGTTACAAAGCGACAAAGGTACAAAGCGACAAAGGTACAAAGCGACAAAGGTACAAAGCGACAAAGGTACAAAGCGACAAAATTACAAAGCGACAAAGTGGCAATGGGGCAATGGGTCAATGGGGCAATGGGTGGATGGGACAAATTTACAAAGCGACAAAGTTACAAAGCGACAAAGGGGCAATGGGTCAACGGGGCAATGGGTCAACGGGGCAATGGGGCAATGGGGCAATGGGGCAATGGGTCAACGGGGCAATGGGTCAATGGGGGCAATGGGTGGATGGGACAAACTTACAAAGCGACAAAGTTACAAAGCAACAAAGTTACAAAGCGACAAAGTTACAAAGCGACAAAGTTACAAAGCGACAAAGTTACAAAGCGACAAAGTTACAAAGCGACAAAGGGGCAATGGGTCAACGGGGCAATGGGTCAACGGGGCAATGGGTCAACGGGGCAATGGGTCAATGGGGCAATGGGTGGATGGGACAAACTTACAAAGCGACAAAGTTACAAAGCAACAAAGTTACAAAGCGACAAACTTACAAAGCGACAAAATTACAAAGCGACAAAATTACAAAGCGACAAAATTACAAAGCGACAAAGTTACAAAACGACAAAGTTACAAAGCGACAAAATTACAAAGCGACAAAGTGGCAATGGGGCAATGGGGCAATGGGGCAATGGGTGGATGGGACAAACTTACAAAGCGACAAAGTTACAAAGCGACAAAGTTACAAAGCGACAAAGGTACAAAACGACAAAGGTACAAAGCGACAAAGGTACAAAGCGACAAAGGTACAAAGCGAAAAGTTACAAAGCGACAAACTTACAAAGCGACAAAGGGGCAATGGGTCAACGGGGCAATGGGTCAACGGGGCAATGGGGCAATGGGGCAATGGGGCAATGGGTCAACGGGGCAATGGGTCAACGGGGCAATGGGTGGATCCGACAAAGTTACAAAGCGACAAAGTTACAAAGCGACAAAGTTACAAAGCGACAAAGTTACAAAGCGACAAAGTTACAAAGCGACAAAATTACAAAGCGACAAAGTGGCAATGGGGCAATGGGGCAATGGGTCAATGGGTGGATGGGACAAAGTTACAAAGTGACAAAGTTACAAAGCGACAAAGTTACAAAGCGACAAAGGTACAAAGCGACAAAGGTACAAAGCGACAAAATTACAAAGCGACAAAGTAACAAAGCGACAAAATTACAAAGCGACAAAGTTACAAAGCGACAAAGTTACAAAGCGACAAAGGTACAAAGCGACAAAGGTACAAAGCGACAAAGGTACAAAGCGACAAAGGTACAAAGCGACAAAGTTACAAAGTAACAAAGCGACAAAGTTACAAAGCGACAAATGTACAAAGCGACAAAGTTACAAAATGACAAATTTACAAAGCGACAAAGTTACAAAGCGACAAAGGGGCAATGGGTCAACGGGGCAATGAGGCAATGGGTGGATGGGACAAAGTTACAAAGCGACAAAGGGCCAATGGGTCAACGGGGCAATGGGTCAACGGGGCAATGGGGCAATGGGGCAATGGGTCAACGGGGCAATGGGTCAATGGGGCAATGGGTGGATTCGACAAAGTTACAAAGGTACAAAGTTACAAAGCGACAAAGTTAGAAAGCGACAAAATTACAAAGCGACAAAATTACAAAGCGACAAAATTACAAAGCGACAAAATTACAAAACGACAAAGTTACAAAACGACAAAGTTACAAAGCGACAAAATTACAAAGCGACAAATTACAAAGCGACAAAGTGGCAATGGGGCAATGGGTCAATGGGGCAATGGGTGGATGGGACAAACTTACAAAGCGACAAAGTTACAAACCAACAAAGTTACAAAGCGACAAAGGTACAAAACGACAAAGGTACAAAGCGACAAAGGTACAAAGCGACAAAGGTACAAAGCGACAAACTTACAAAGCGACAAAGGGGCAATGGGTCAACGGGGCAATGGGTCAACGGGGCAATGGGGCAATGGGGCAATGGGGCAATGGGGCAATGGGGGCAATGGGTGGATGGGACAAAGTTACAAAGCGACAAAGTTACAAAGCAACAAAGTTACAAAGCGACAAAGTTACAAAGTGACAAAGTTACAAAGCAACAAAGTTACATAGCGACAAAATTACAAAGCGAAAAAATTACAAAGCGACAAAGTTACAAAGCGACAAAGTTACAAAACGACAAAGTTACAAAGCGACAAAATTACAAAGCGACAAAGTGGCAATGGGGCAATGGGTGGATGGGACAAATTTATAAAGCGACAAAGTTACAAAGCGACAAAGGGGCAATGGCTCAACGGGGCAATGGGGCAATGGGTGGATGGGACAAAGATACAAAGCGACAAAGTTACAAAGCGACAAAGGGGCAATGGGTCAACGGGGCAATGGCTCAACGGGGCAATGGGTCAACGGGGCAATGGGTCAATGGGGCAATGGGTGGATTCGACAAAGTTACAAAGCGACAAAGGTACAAAGCGACAAAGTTACAAAGCGACAAAGTTACAAAACGACAAAGTTACAAAGCGACAAAGTTACAAAGCGACAAAATTACAAAGCGACAAAATTACAAAGCGACAAAGTGGCAATGGGGCAATGGATCAATGGGGCAATGGGTGGATGGGACAAAGTTACAAAGCGACAAAGTTACAAAGCGACAAAGGGGCAATGGGTCAACGGGGCAATGGGTCAACGGGGCAATGGGGCAATGGGACAATGGGTCAACGGGGCAATGGGTCAATGGGGCAATGGGTGGATTCGACAAAGTTACAAAGCGACAAAGTTACAAAGCGACAAAGTTACAAAGCGACAAAGTTACAAAGCGACAAAATTACAAAGCGACAAAGTTACAAAGCGACAAAGTTACAAAGCGACAAAGTTACAAAGCGACAAAGTTACAAAGCGACAAAGTTACAAAGCGACAAAGTGGCAATGGGGCAATGGGTGGATGGGACAAATTTACAAAGCGACAAAGTTACAAAGCGACAAAGGGGCAATGGGTCAACGGGGCAATGGGGCAATGGGTGGATGGGACAAAGTTACAAAGCGACAAAATTACAAAGCGACAAAGGGGCAATGGGTCAACGGGGCAATGGGTCAACGGGGCAATGGGTCAACGGGGCAATGGGTCAACGGGGCAATGGGTGGATTCGACAAAGTTACAAAGCGACAAAGTTACTAAGCGACAAAGGTACAAAACGACAAAGTTACAAAACGACAAAGTTACAAAGCGACAAAGTTACAAAGCGACAAAATTACAAAGCGACAAAGTTACAAAACGACAAAGTGGCAATGGGGCAATGGGGCAATGGGTGGATGGGACAAAGTTACAAAGCGACAAAGTTACAAAGCGACAAAGGGGCAATGGGTCAACGGGCCAATGGGTGGATGGGACAAAGTTACAAAGCGACAAAGTTACAAAGCGCCAAAGGGGCAATGGGTCAACGGGGCAATGGGTCAACGGGGCAATGGGGCAATGGGGCAATGGGTCAACGGGGCAATGGGTCAATGGGGCAATGGGTGGATTCGACAAAGTTACAAAGCTACAAAGTTACAAAGCGACAAAGTTAGAAAGCGACAAAGGTACAAAGCGACAAAATTACAAAATGACAAAGTTACAAAGCGACAAAATTACAAAGCGACAAATTACAAAGCGACAAAGTGGCAATGGGGCAATGGGTCAATGGGGCAATGGGTGGATGGGACAAACTTACAAAGCGACAAAGTTACAAACCAACAAAGTTACAAAGTGACAAAGGTACAAAACGACAAAGGTACAAAGCGACAAAGGTACAAAGCGACCAAGGTACAAAGCGAAAAGTTACAAAGCGACAAACTTACAAAGCGACAAAGGGGCAATGGGTCAACAGGGCAATGGGTCAACGGGGCAATGGGGCAATGGGTCAACGGGGCAATGGGGCAATGGGGGCAATGGGTGGATGGGACAAACTTACAAAGCGACAAAGTTACAAAGCAACAAAGTTACAAAGCGACAAAGTTACAAAGCAACAAAGTTACAAAGCAACAAAGTTACAAAGCGACAAAATTACAAAGCGACAAAGTTTCAAAACGACAAAGTTACAAAGCGACAAAATTACAAAGCGACAAAGTGGCAATGGGGCAATGGGTGGATGGGACAAATTTACAAAGCGACAAAGTTACAAAGCGACAAAGGGGCAATGGGTCAACGGGGCAATGGGGCAATGGGTGGATGGGACAAAGTTACAAAGCGACAAAGGGGCAATGGGTCAACGGGGCAATGGGTCAACGGGGCAATGGGTCAACGGGGCAATGGGTCAACGGGGCAATGGGTGGATTCGACAAAGTTACAAAGCGACAAAGTTACAAAGCGACAAAATTACAAAGCGACAAAGTGGCAATGGGGCAATGGGTGGATGGGACAAATTTACAAAGCGACAAAGGGGCAATGGGTCAACGGGGCAATGGGGCAATGGGTGGATGGGACAAAGTTACAAAGCGACAAAGTTACAAAGCGACAAAGGGGCAATGGGTCAACGGGGCAATGGGTCAACGGGGCAATGGGTCAACGGGGCAATGGGTCAACGGGGCAATGGGTCAACGGGGCAATGGGTGGATCCGACAAAGTTACAAAGCGACAAAGTTACAAAGCGACAAAGTTACAAAGCGACAAAGTTACAAAGCGACAAAGTTACAAAACGACAAAGTTACAAAACGACAAAGTTACAAAGCGACAAAGTGGCAATGGGGCAATGGGTCAATGGGGCAATGGGTGGATGGGACAAAGTTACAAAGCGACAAAGTTACAAAGCGACAAAGTTACAAAGCGACAAAGGGGCAATGGGTCAACGGGGCAATGGGTCAACGGGGCAATGGGGCAATGGGTCAACGGGGCAATGGGTCAATGGGGCAATGGGTGGATTCGACAAAGTTACAAAGCGACAAAGTTACAAAGCGACAAAGTTACAAAGCGACAATGGTACAAAGCGACAAAATTACAAAGCGACAAAATTACAAAGCGACAAAATTACAAAACGACAAAGTTACAAAACGACAAAGTTACAAAGCGACAAATTACAAAGCGACAAATTACAAAGCGACAAAGTGGCAATGGGGCAATGGGTCAATGGGGCAATGGGTGGATGGGACAAACTTACAAAGCGACAAAGTTACAAAGCGACAAAGTTACAAAGCGACAAAGGTACAAAACGACAAAGGTACAAAGCGACAAAGGTACAAAGCGACAAAGGTACAAAGCGAAAAGTTACAAAGCGACAAACTTACAAAGCGAAAAAGGGGCAATGGGTCAACAGGGCAATGGGTCAACGGGGCAATGGGGCAATGGGTCAATGGGGGCAATGGGTGGATGGGACAAACTTACAAAGCGACAAAGTTACAAAGCAACAAAGTTACAAAGCGACAAAGTTACAAAGCAACAAAGTTACAAAGCAACAAAGTTACAAAGCGACAAAGTTACAAAGCGACAAAGTGGCAATGGGGCAATGGGTGGATGGGACAAATTTACAAAGCGACAAAGTTACAAAGCGACAAAATTACAAAGCGACAAAATTACAAAGCGACAAAGTTACAAAACGACAAAGTTACAAAGCGACAAAGTTACAAAGCGACAAAGTTACAAAGTGACAAAGTGGCAACGGGGCAATGGGTGGATTCGACAAAGTTACAAAGCGACAAAGTTACAAAGCGACAAAATTACAAAGCGACAAAATTACAAAGCGACAAAGTTACAAAACGACAAAGTTACAAAGCGACAAAGTTACAAAGCAACAAAATTACAAATCGACAAAGTTACAAAGCGACAAAATTACAAAGCGACAAAGTTACAAAGCGACAAAGTGGCAATGGGGCAATGGGTGGATGGGACAAAGTTACAAAGCGAAAAAAGTTACAAAGCGACAAAGGGGCAATGGGTCAACGGGGCAATGGGTCAACGGGGCAATGGGTCAATGGGGCAATGGGTCAATGGGGCAATGGGTGGATCCGACAAAGTTACAAAGCGACAAAGTTACAAAGCGACAAAGTTACAAAGCGACAAAGTTACAAAACGACAAAGTTTCAAAGCGACAAAGTGGCAATGGGGCAATGGGTCAATGGGGCAATGGGTGGATGGGACAAAGTTACAAAGCGACAAAGTTACAAAGCGACAAAGTTACAAAGCGACAAAGGGGCAATGGGTCAACGGGGCAATGGGTCAACGGGGCAATGGGGCAATGGGTCAACGGGGCAATGGGTCAATGGGTGGATTCGACAAAGTTACAAAGCGACAAAGTTACAAAGCGACAAAGTTACAAAGCGACAAAATTACAAAGCGACAAAATTACAAAACGACAAAGTTACAAAACGACAAAGTTACAAAGCGACAAAATTACAAAGCGACAAATTACAAAGCGACAAAGTGGCAATGGGGCAATGGGTCAATGGGGCAATGGGTGGATGGGACAAACTTACAAAGCGACAAAGTTACAAAGCAACAAAGTTACAAAGCGACAAAGGTACAAAACGACAAAGGTACAAAGCGACAAAGGTACAAAGCGACAAAGGTACAAAGCGACAAAGGGGCAATGGGTCAACAGGGCAATGGGTCAACGGGGCAATGGGGCAATGGGTCAACGGGGCAATGGGTCAATGGGGGCAATGGGTGGATGGGACAAAGTTACAAAGCGACAAAGTTACAAAGCGACAAAGGTACAAAGCGACAAAGGTACAAAGCGACAAAGGTACAAAGCGACAAAATTAGAAAGCGACAAAATTACAAAGCGACAAAGTTACAAAGCGACAAAGTTACAAAACGACAAAATTACAAAGCGACAAAGTGGCAATGGGGCAATGGGGCAATGGGGCAATGGGTGGATGGGACAAAGGTACAAAGCGACAAAGGTACAAAGCGACAAAGGTACAAAGCGACAAAGGTACAAAGCGACAAAGGTACAAAATGACAAATTTACAAAGCGACAAAGTTACAAAGCGACAAAGGGGCAATGGGTCAACGGGGCAATGGGGCAATGGGTGGATGGGACAAAGTTACAAAGCGACAAAGTTACAAAGCGACAAAGGGGCAATGGGTCAACGGGGCAATGGGTCAATGGGGCAATGGGTGGATTCGACAGAGTTACAAAGCTACAAAGTTACAAAGCGACAAAGTTAGAAAGCGACAAAGGTACAAAGCGACAAAATTACAAAGCGACAAAATTACAAAGCGACAAAATTACAAAACGACAAAGTTACAAAACGACAAAGTTACAAAGCGACAAAATTACAAAGCGACAAATTACAAAGCGACAAAGTGGCAATGGGGCAATGGGTCAATGGGGCAATGGGTGGATGGGACAAACTTACAAAGCGACAAAGTTACAAACCAACAAAGTTACAAAGCGACAAAGGTACAAAACGACAAAGGTACAAAGCGACAAAGGTACAAAGCGACAAACGTACAAAGCGAAAAGTTACAAAGCGACAAACTTACAAAGCGACAAAGGGGCAATGGGTCAATGGGGCAATGGGTCAACGGGGCAATGGGGCAATGGGGCAATGGGTCAACGGGGCAATGTGTCAATGGGGGCAATGGGTGGATGCGACAAACTTACAAAGCGACAAAGTTACAAAGCAACAAAGTTACAAAGCGACAAAGTTACAAAGCAACAAAGTTACAAGCAACAAAATTACAAAGCGACAAAGTTACAAAGCGACAAAGTTACAAAACGACAAAGTTACAAAGCGACAAAATTACAAAGCGACAAAGTGGCAATGGGGCAATGGGTGGATGGGACAAATTTACAAAGCGACAAAGTTACAAAGCGACAAAGGGGCAATGGGTCAACGGGGCAATGGGGCAATGGGTGGATGGGACAAAGTTACAAAGCGACAAAGTTACAAAGCGACAAAGGGGCAATGGGTCAACGGGGCAATGGGTCAACGGGGCAATGGGTCAATGGGGCAATGGGTGGATTCGACAAAGTTACAAAGCGACAAAGTTACAAAGCGACAAAGTTACAAAGCGACAAAGTTACAAAACGACAAAGTTACAAAACGACAAAGTTACAAAGCGACAAAATTACAAAGCGACAAAGTTACAAAACGACAAAGTGGCAATGGGGCAATGGGTCGATGGGACAAAGTTACAAAGCGACAAAGTTACAAAGCGACAAAGGGGCAATGGGTCAACGGGGCAATGGGTCAACGGGGCAATGGGTCAACGGGGCAATGGGTCAATGGGGCAATGGGTGGATTAGACAAAGTTACAAAGCGACAAACTTACAAAGCGACAAAATTACAAAGCGACAAAATTACAAAGCGACAAAATTACAAAGCGACAAAGTTACAAAACGACAAAGTTACAAAGCGACAAAATTACAAAGCGACAAAGTGGCAATGGGGCAATGGGGCAATGGGGCAATGGGTGGATGGGACAAACTTACAAAGCGACAAAGTTACAAAGCGACAAAGTTACAAAGCGACAAAGGTACAAAGCGACAAAGGTACAAAGCGACAAAGGTACAAAGCGACAAAGGTACAAAGCGAAAAGTTACAAAGCGACAAACTTACAAAGCGACAAAGGGGCAATGGGTCAACGGGGCAATGGGTCAACGGGGCAATGGGGCAATGGGGCAATGGGGCAATGGGTCAACGGGGCAATGGGTCAACGGGGCAATGGGTGGATCCGACAAAGTTACAAAGCGACAAAGTTACAAAGCGACAAAGTTACAAAGCGACAAAGTTACAAAGCGACAAAGTTACAAAGCGACAAAATTACAAAGCGACAAAGTGGCAATGGGGCAATGGGGCAATGGGTCAATGGGTGGATGGGACAAAGTTACAAAGTGACAAAGTTACAAAGCGACAAAGTTACAAAGCGACAAAGGTACAAAGCGACAAAGGTACAAAGCGACAAAATTACAAAGCGACAAAGTAACAAAGCGACAAAATTACAAAGCGACAAAGTTACAAAGCGACAAAGTTACAAAGCGACAAAGGTACAAAGCGACAAAGGTACAAAGCGACAAAGGTACAAAGCGACAAAGGTACAAAGCGACAAAGTTACAAAGTAACAAAGCGACAAAGTTACAAAGCGACAAATGTACAAAGCGACAAAGTTACAAAATGACAAATTTACAAAGCGACAAAGTTACAAAGCGACAAAGGGGCAATGGGTCAACGGGGCAATGAGGCAATGGGTGGATGGGACAAAGTTACAAAGCGACAAAGGGCCAATGGGTCAACGGGGCAATGGGTCAACGGGGCAATGGGGCAATGGGGCAATGGGTCAACGGGGCAATGGGTCAATGGGGCAATGGGTGGATTCGACAAAGTTACAAAGGTACAAAGTTACAAAGCGACAAAGTTAGAAAGCGACAAAATTACAAAGCGACAAAATTACAAAGCGACAAAATTACAAAGCGACAAAATTACAAAACGACAAAGTTACAAAACGACAAAGTTACAAAGCGACAAAATTACAAAGCGACAAATTACAAAGCGACAAAGTGGCAATGGGGCAATGGGTCAATGGGGCAATGGGTGGATGGGACAAACTTACAAAGCGACAAAGTTACAAACCAACAAAGTTACAAAGCGACAAAGGTACAAAACGACAAAGGTACAAAGCGACAAAGGTACAAAGCGACAAAGGTACAAAGCGACAAAGGTACAAAGCGACAAACTTACAAAGCGACAAAGGGGCAATGGGTCAACGGGGCAATGGGTCAACGGGGCAATGGGGCAATGGGGCAATGGGGCAATGGGGCAATGGGGGCAATGGGTGGATGGGACAAAGTTACAAAGCGACAAAGTTACAAAGCAACAAAGTTACAAAGCGACAAAGTTACAAAGTGACAAAGTTACAAAGCAACAAAGTTACATAGCGACAAAATTACAAAGCGAAAAAATTACAAAGCGACAAAGTTACAAAGCGACAAAGTTACAAAACGACAAAGTTACAAAGCGACAAAATTACAAAGCGACAAAGTGGCAATGGGGCAATGGGTGGATGGGACAAATTTATAAAGCGACAAAGTTACAAAGCGACAAAGGGGCAATGGCTCAACGGGGCAATGGGGCAATGGGTGGATGGGACAAAGATACAAAGCGACAAAGTTACAAAGCGACAAAGGGGCAATGGGTCAACGGGGCAATGGCTCAACGGGGCAATGGGTCAACGGGGCAATGGGTCAATGGGGCAATGGGTGGATTCGACAAAGTTACAAAGCGACAAAGGTACAAAGCGACAAAGTTACAAAGCGACAAAGTTACAAAACGACAAAGTTACAAAGCGACAAAGTTACAAAGCGACAAAATTACAAAGCGACAAAATTACAAAGCGACAAAGTGGCAATGGGGCAATGGATCAATGGGGCAATGGGTGGATGGGACAAAGTTACAAAGCGACAAAGTTACAAAGCGACAAAGGGGCAATGGGTCAACGGGGCAATGGGTCAACGGGGCAATGGGGCAATGGGACAATGGGTCAACGGGGCAATGGGTCAATGGGGCAATGGGTGGATTCGACAAAGTTACAAAGCGACAAAGTTACAAAGCGACAAAGTTACAAAGCGACAAAGTTACAAAGCGACAAAATTACAAAGCGACAAAGTTACAAAGCGACAAAGTTACAAAGCGACAAAGTTACAAAGCGACAAAGTTACAAAGCGACAAAGTTACAAAGCGACAAAGTGGCAATGGGGCAATGGGTGGATGGGACAAATTTACAAAGCGACAAAGTTACAAAGCGACAAAGGGGCAATGGGTCAACGGGGCAATGGGGCAATGGGTGGATGGGACAAAGTTACAAAGCGACAAAATTACAAAGCGACAAAGGGGCAATGGGTCAACGGGGCAATGGGTCAACGGGGCAATGGGTCAACGGGGCAATGGGTCAACGGGGCAATGGGTGGATTCGACAAAGTTACAAAGCGACAAAGTTACTAAGCGACAAAGGTACAAAACGACAAAGTTACAAAACGACAAAGTTACAAAGCGACAAAGTTACAAAGCGACAAAATTACAAAGCGACAAAGTTACAAAACGACAAAGTGGCAATGGGGCAATGGGGCAATGGGTGGATGGGACAAAGTTACAAAGCGACAAAGTTACAAAGCGACAAAGGGGCAATGGGTCAACGGGCCAATGGGTGGATGGGACAAAGTTACAAAGCGACAAAGTTACAAAGCGCCAAAGGGGCAATGGGTCAACGGGGCAATGGGTCAACGGGGCAATGGGGCAATGGGGCAATGGGTCAACGGGGCAATGGGTCAATGGGGCAATGGGTGGATTCGACAAAGTTACAAAGCTACAAAGTTACAAAGCGACAAAGTTAGAAAGCGACAAAGGTACAAAGCGACAAAATTACAAAATGACAAAGTTACAAAGCGACAAAATTACAAAGCGACAAATTACAAAGCGACAAAGTGGCAATGGGGCAATGGGTCAATGGGGCAATGGGTGGATGGGACAAACTTACAAAGCGACAAAGTTACAAACCAACAAAGTTACAAAGTGACAAAGGTACAAAACGACAAAGGTACAAAGCGACAAAGGTACAAAGCGACCAAGGTACAAAGCGAAAAGTTACAAAGCGACAAACTTACAAAGCGACAAAGGGGCAATGGGTCAACAGGGCAATGGGTCAACGGGGCAATGGGGCAATGGGTCAACGGGGCAATGGGGCAATGGGGGCAATGGGTGGATGGGACAAACTTACAAAGCGACAAAGTTACAAAGCAACAAAGTTACAAAGCGACAAAGTTACAAAGCAACAAAGTTACAAAGCAACAAAGTTACAAAGCGACAAAATTACAAAGCGACAAAGTTTCAAAACGACAAAGTTACAAAGCGACAAAATTACAAAGCGACAAAGTGGCAATGGGGCAATGGGTGGATGGGACAAATTTACAAAGCGACAAAGTTACAAAGCGACAAAGGGGCAATGGGTCAACGGGGCAATGGGGCAATGGGTGGATGGGACAAAGTTACAAAGCGACAAAGGGGCAATGGGTCAACGGGGCAATGGGTCAACGGGGCAATGGGTCAACGGGGCAATGGGTCAACGGGGCAATGGGTGGATTCGACAAAGTTACAAAGCGACAAAGTTACAAAGCGACAAAATTACAAAGCGACAAAGTGGCAATGGGGCAATGGGTGGATGGGACAAATTTACAAAGCGACAAAGGGGCAATGGGTCAACGGGGCAATGGGGCAATGGGTGGATGGGACAAAGTTACAAAGCGACAAAGTTACAAAGCGACAAAGGGGCAATGGGTCAACGGGGCAATGGGTCAACGGGGCAATGGGTCAACGGGGCAATGGGTCAACGGGGCAATGGGTCAACGGGGCAATGGGTGGATCCGACAAAGTTACAAAGCGACAAAGTTACAAAGCGACAAAGTTACAAAGCGACAAAGTTACAAAGCGACAAAGTTACAAAACGACAAAGTTACAAAACGACAAAGTTACAAAGCGACAAAGTGGCAATGGGGCAATGGGTCAATGGGGCAATGGGTGGATGGGACAAAGTTACAAAGCGACAAAGTTACAAAGCGACAAAGTTACAAAGCGACAAAGGGGCAATGGGTCAACGGGGCAATGGGTCAACGGGGCAATGGGGCAATGGGTCAACGGGGCAATGGGTCAATGGGGCAATGGGTGGATTCGACAAAGTTACAAAGCGACAAAGTTACAAAGCGACAAAGTTACAAAGCGACAATGGTACAAAGCGACAAAATTACAAAGCGACAAAATTACAAAGCGACAAAATTACAAAACGACAAAGTTACAAAACGACAAAGTTACAAAGCGACAAATTACAAAGCGACAAATTACAAAGCGACAAAGTGGCAATGGGGCAATGGGTCAATGGGGCAATGGGTGGATGGGACAAACTTACAAAGCGACAAAGTTACAAAGCGACAAAGTTACAAAGCGACAAAGGTACAAAACGACAAAGGTACAAAGCGACAAAGGTACAAAGCGACAAAGGTACAAAGCGAAAAGTTACAAAGCGACAAACTTACAAAGCGAAAAAGGGGCAATGGGTCAACAGGGCAATGGGTCAACGGGGCAATGGGGCAATGGGTCAATGGGGGCAATGGGTGGATGGGACAAACTTACAAAGCGACAAAGTTACAAAGCAACAAAGTTACAAAGCGACAAAGTTACAAAGCAACAAAGTTACAAAGCAACAAAGTTACAAAGCGACAAAGTTACAAAGCGACAAAGTGGCAATGGGGCAATGGGTGGATGGGACAAATTTACAAAGCGACAAAGTTACAAAGCGACAAAATTACAAAGCGACAAAATTACAAAGCGACAAAGTTACAAAACGACAAAGTTACAAAGCGACAAAGTTACAAAGCGACAAAGTTACAAAGTGACAAAGTGGCAACGGGGCAATGGGTGGATTCGACAAAGTTACAAAGCGACAAAGTTACAAAGCGACAAAATTACAAAGCGACAAAATTACAAAGCGACAAAGTTACAAAACGACAAAGTTACAAAGCGACAAAGTTACAAAGCAACAAAATTACAAATCGACAAAGTTACAAAGCGACAAAATTACAAAGCGACAAAGTTACAAAGCGACAAAGTGGCAATGGGGCAATGGGTGGATGGGACAAAGTTACAAAGCGAAAAAAGTTACAAAGCGACAAAGGGGCAATGGGTCAACGGGGCAATGGGTCAACGGGGCAATGAGTCAATGGGGCAATGGGTCAATGGGGCAATGGGTGGATCCGACAAAGTTACAAAGCGACAAAGTTACAAAGCGACAAAGTTACAAAGCGACAAAGTTACAAAACGACAAAGTTTCAAAGCGACAAAGTGGCAATGGGGCAATGGGTCAATGGGGCAATGGGTGGATGGGACAAAGTTACAAAGCGACAAAGTTACAAAGCGACAAAGTTACAAAGCGACAAAGGGGCAATGGGTCAACGGGGCAATGGGTCAACGGGGCAATGGGGCAATGGGTCAACGGGGCAATGGGTCAATGGGTGGATTCGACAAAGTTACAAAGCGACAAAGTTACAAAGCGACAAAGTTACAAAGCGACAAAATTACAAAGCGACAAAATTACAAAACGACAAAGTTACAAAACGACAAAGTTACAAAGCGACAAAATTACAAAGCGACAAATTACAAAGCGACAAAGTGGCAATGGGGCAATGGGTCAATGGGGCAATGGGTGGATGGGACAAACTTACAAAGCGACAAAGTTACAAAGCAACAAAGTTACAAAGCGACAAAGGTACAAAACGACAAAGGTACAAAGCGACAAAGGTACAAAGCGACAAAGGTACAAAGCGACAAAGGGGCAATGGGTCAACAGGGCAATGGGTCAACGGGGCAATGGGGCAATGGGTCAACGGGGCAATGGGTCAATGGGGGCAATGGGTGGATGGGACAAAGTTACAAAGCGACAAAGTTACAAAGCGACAAAGGTACAAAGCGACAAAGGTACAAAGCGACAAAGGTACAAAGCGACAAAATTAGAAAGCGACAAAATTACAAAGCGACAAAGTTACAAAGCGACAAAGTTACAAAACGACAAAATTACAAAGCGACAAAGTGGCAATGGGGCAATGGGGCAATGGGGCAATGGGTGGATGGGACAAAGGTACAAAGCGACAAAGGTACAAAGCGACAAAGGTACAAAGCGACAAAGGTACAAAGCGACAAAGGTACAAAATGACAAATTTACAAAGCGACAAAGTTACAAAGCGACAAAGGGGCAATGGGTCAACGGGGCAATGGGGCAATGGGTGGATGGGACAAAGTTACAAAGCGACAAAGTTACAAAGCGACAAAGGGGCAATGGGTCAACGGGGCAATGGGTCAATGGGGCAATGGGTGGATTCGACAGAGTTACAAAGCTACAAAGTTACAAAGCGACAAAGTTAGAAAGCGACAAAGGTACAAAGCGACAAAATTACAAAGCGACAAAATTACAAAGCGACAAAATTACAAAACGACAAAGTTACAAAACGACAAAGTTACAAAGCGACAAAATTACAAAGCGACAAATTACAAAGCGACAAAGTGGCAATGGGGCAATGGGTCAATGGGGCAATGGGTGGATGGGACAAACTTACAAAGCGACAAAGTTACAAACCAACAAAGTTACAAAGCGACAAAGGTACAAAACGACAAAGGTACAAAGCGACAAAGGTACAAAGCGACAAACGTACAAAGCGAAAAGTTACAAAGCGACAAACTTACAAAGCGACAAAGGGGCAATGGGTCAATGGGGCAATGGGTCAACGGGGCAATGGGGCAATGGGGCAATGGGTCAACGGGGCAATGTGTCAATGGGGGCAATGGGTGGATGCGACAAACTTACAAAGCGACAAAGTTACAAAGCAACAAAGTTACAAAGCGACAAAGTTACAAAGCAACAAAGTTACAAGCAACAAAATTACAAAGCGACAAAGTTACAAAGCGACAAAGTTACAAAACGACAAAGTTACAAAGCGACAAAATTACAAAGCGACAAAGTGGCAATGGGGCAATGGGTGGATGGGACAAATTTACAAAGCGACAAAGTTACAAAGCGACAAAGGGGCAATGGGTCAACGGGGCAATGGGGCAATGGGTGGATGGGACAAAGTTACAAAGCGACAAAGTTACAAAGCGACAAAGGGGCAATGGGTCAACGGGGCAATGGGTCAACGGGGCAATGGGTCAATGGGGCAATGGGTGGATTCGACAAAGTTACAAAGCGACAAAGTTACAAAGCGACAAAGTTACAAAGCGACAAAGTTACAAAACGACAAAGTTACAAAACGACAAAGTTACAAAGCGACAAAATTACAAAGCGACAAAGTTACAAAACGACAAAGTGGCAATGGGGCAATGGGTCGATGGGACAAAGTTACAAAGCGACAAAGTTACAAAGCGACAAAGGGGCAATGGGTCAACGGGGCAATGGGTCAACGGGGCAATGGGTCAACGGGGCAATGGGTCAATGGGGCAATGGGTGGATTAGACAAAGTTACAAAGCGACAAAGTTACAAAGCGACAAAGTTACAAAGCGACAAAATTACAAAGCGACAAAATTACAAAGCGACAAAATTACAAAATGACAAAGTTACAAAACGACAAAGTTACAAAGCGACAAAATTACAAAGCGACAAATTACAAAGCGACAAAGTGGCAATGGGGCAATGGGTCAATGGGGCAATGGGTGGATGGGACAAACTTACAAAGCGACAAAGTTACAAAGCGACAAAGGGGCAATGGGTCAACGGGGCAATGGGGCAATGGGTGGATGGGACAAAGTTACAAAGCGACAAAGTGGCAATGGGTCAACGGGGCAATGGGGCAATGGGTGGATGGGACAAAGTTACAAAGCGACAAAGTGGCAATGGGTCAACGGGGCAATGGGTCAACGGGGCAATGGGTCAACGGGGCAATGGGTGGATTCGACAAAGTTACAAAGCGACAAAGTTACAAAGCGACAAAGTTACAAAGCGACAAAATTACAAAACGACAAAGTTACAAAGCGACAAAGTGGCAATGGGGCAATGGGTCAATGGGGCAATGGGTGGATGGGACAAAGTTACAAAGCGACAAAGTTACAAAGCGACAAAGGTACAAAACGACAAAGGTACAAAGCGACAAAGGTACAAAAGCGACAAAGGTACAAAGCGAAAAGTTACAAAGCGACAAACTTACAAAGCGACAAAGGGGCAATGGGTCAACGGGGCAATGGGTGGATGGGACAAAGTTACAAAGCAACAAAGTTACAAAGCGACAAAGGGGCAATGGGTCAACGGGGCAATGGGGCAATGGGGCAATGGGTCAACGGGGCAATGGGTCAATGGGGCAATGGGTGGATTCGACAAAGTTAGAAAGCGACAAAGTTACAAAGCGACAAAGTTACAAAGCGAAAAAGGGGCAATGGGTCAACGGGGCAATGGGTCAATGGGGCAATGGGTCAACGGGGCAATGGGTCAATGGGGCAATGGGGGCAATGGGTGGATCGGACAAAGTTACAAAGCGACAAAGTTACAAAGCGACAAAGTGGCAATGGGTCAACGGGGCAATGGGTCAATGGGGCCAATGGGGCAATGGCTGGATGGGTGGATGGGACAATTTTACAAGGCGACAAAGGTACAAAACGACCAAGGTACAAAGCGACAAAGGTACAAAGCGACAAAGTTACAAAGCGACAAACTTACAAAGCGACAAAGTTACAAAGCGACAAAGGGGCAATGGGTCAACGGGGCAATGGGTCAACGGGGCAATGGGGCAATGGGGCAATGGGTCAACGGGGCAATGGGTCAATGGGGGCAATGGGTGGATGGGACAAAGTTACAAAGCGACAAAGTTACAAAGCGACAAAGTTACAAAGCAACAAAGGTACAAAGCGACAAAGTTACAAAGCGACAAAATTACAAAACGACAAAGTTACAAAACGACAAAGTTACAAAGCGACAAAGTGGCAATGGGGCAATGGGTGGATGGGACAAATTTACAAAGCGACAAAGTTACAAAGCGACAAAGGGGCAATGGGTCAACGGGGCAATGGGGCAATGGGTGGATGGGACAAAGTTACAAAGCGACAAAGTTACAAAGCGACAAAGGGGCAATGGGTCAACGGGGCAATGGGTCAATGGGGCAATGGGTGGATTCGACAAAGTTACAAAGCGACAAAGTTACAAAGCGACAAAGTTACAAAGCGACAAAGTTACAAAGCGACAAAGTTACAAAGCGACAAAATTACAAAGCGACAAAGGGGCAATGGGTCAACGGGGCAATGGGGCAATGGGTGGATGGGACAAAGTTACAAAGCGACAAAATTACAAATCCACAAAGGGGCAATGGGTCAACGGGGCAATGGGTCAACGGGGCAATGGGTCAACGGGGCAATGGGTGGATTCGACAAAGTTACAAAGCGACAAAGTTACAAAGCGACAAAGTTACAAAGCGACAAAGTTACAAAGCGACAAAGTTACAAAGCGACAAAATTACAAAGCGACAAAGTGGCAATGGGGCAATGGGTCAATGGGGCAATGGGTGGATGGGACAAACTTACAAAGCGACAAAGTTACAAAGCAACAAAATTACAAAGCGACAAAGTTACAAAGCGACAAAGTTACAAAGCGACAAAATTACAAAGCGACAAAATTACAAAGCGACAAAGTGGCAATGGGGCAATGGGTGGATGGGACAAATTTACGAAGCGACAAAGTTACAAAGCAACAAAGGGGCAATGGGTCAACGGGGCAATGGGTCAACGGGGCAATGGGTCAACGGGGCAATTGGGTCAACGGGGCAATGGGTCAACGGGGCAATGGGTCAATTGGGCAATGGGGGCAATGGGGGCAATGGGTGGATGGGACAAACTTACAAACCGACAAAGTTACAAAGCAACAAAGTTACAAAGCGACAAAGTTACAAAGCGACAAAGTTACAAAGCGACAAAATTACAAAGCGACAAAGTTTCAAAGCGACAAAGTTACAAAACGACAAAGTTACAAAGCGACAAAATTACAAAGCGACAAAGTGGCAATGGGGCAATGGGTGGATGGGACAAATTTACAAAGCGACAAAGTTACAAAGCGACAAAGGGGCAATGGGTCAACGGGGCAATGGGGCAATGGGTGGATGGGACAAAGTTACAAAGCGACAAAGGGGCAATGGGTCAACGGGGCAATGGGTCAACGGGGCAATGGGTCAACGGGGCAATGGGTGGATTCGACAAAGTTACAAAGCGACAAAGTTACAAAGCGACAAAGTTACAAAGCGACAAAGTTACAAAACGACAAAGTTACAAAGCGACAAAATTACAAAGCGACAAAGTTACAAAACGACAAAGTGGCAATGGGGCAATGGGTCAATGGGGCAATGGGTGGATGGGACAAAGTTACAAAGCGACAAAGTTACAAAGCGACAAAGGGGCAATGGGTCAACGGGGCAATGGGTCAACGGGGCAATGGGGCAATGGGTCAACGGGGCAATGGGTGGATTCGACAAAGTTACAAAGCGACAAAGTTACAAAGCGACAAAGTTACAAAGCGACAAAATTACAAAGCGACAAAATTACAAAGCGACAAAATTACAAAACGACAAAGTTACAAAACGACAAAGTTACAAAGCGACAAAATTACAAAGCGACAAAGTGGCAATGGGGCAATGGGTCAATGGGGCAATGGGTGGATGGGACAAACTTACAAAGCGACAAAGTTACAAAGCAACAAAGGTACAAAACGACAAAGGTACAAAGCGACAAAGGTACAAAGCGACAAAGGTACAAAGCGAAAAGTTACAAAGCGACAAACTTACAAAGCGACAAAGGGGCAATGGGTCAACGGGGCAATGGGTCAACGGGGCAATGGGTCAATGGGGCAATGGGTCAACGGGGCAATGGGTCAACGGGGCAATGGGTCAATGGGGGCAATGGGTGGATGGGACAAAGTTACAAAGCGACAAAGTTACAAAGCGACAAAGGTACAAAGCGACAAAGTTACAAAGCGAGAAAATTAGAAAGCGACAGAATTACAAAGCGACAAGCTTACAAAGCGACAAAGTTACAAAACGACAAAGTTACAAAGCGACAAAATTACAAAGCGACAAAGTGGCAATGGGGCAATGGGTCAATGGGGCAATGGGTGGATGGGACAAAGTAACAAAGCGACAAAGGTACAAAGCGACAAAGGTACAAAGCGACAAAGGTACAATGCGACAAAGGTACAAAATGACAAATTTACAAAGCGACAAAGTTACAAAGCGACAAAGGGGCAATGGGTCAACGGGGCAATGGGGCAATGGGTGGATGGGACAAAGTTACAAAGCGACAAAGTTACAAAGCGACAAAGGGGCAATGGGTCAACGGGGCAATGGGTCAACGGGGCAATGGGGTAATGGGGCAATGGGTCAACGGGGCAATGGGTCAATGGGGCAATGGGTGGATTCGACAAAGTTACAAAGCTACAAAGTTACAAAGCGACAAAGTTAGAAAGCGACAAAGGTACAAAGCGACAAAGGTACAAAGCGACAAAATTACAAAGCGACAAAATTACAAAACGACAAAGTTACAAAACGACAAAGTTACAAAGCGACAAAATTACAAAGCGACAAATTACAAAGCGACAAAGTGGCAATGCGGCAATGGGTCAATGGGTGGATGGGACAAACTTACAAAGCGACAAAGTTACAAACCAACAAAGTTACAAAGCGACAAAGGTACAAAACGACAAAGGTACAAAGCGACAAACGTACAAAGCGACAAACGTACAAAGCGAAAAGTTACAAAGCGACAAACTTACAAAGCGACAAAGGGGCAATGGGTCAACGGGGCAATGGGTCAACGGGGCAATGGGGCAATGGGTCAACGGGGCAATGGGTCAATGGGGGCAATGGGTGGATGCGACAAACTTACAAAGCGACAAAGTTACAAAGCAACAAAGTTACAAAGCGACAAAGTTACAAAGCAACAAAGTTACAAGCAACAAAATTACAAAGCGACAAAGTTACAAAGCGACAAAGTTACAAAGCGACAAAGTGGCAATGGGGCAATGGGTGGATGGGACAAATTTACAAAGCGACAAAGTTACAAAGCGACAAAGGGGCAATGGGTCAACGGGGCAATGGGGCAATGGGTGGATGGGACAAAGTTACAAAGCGACAAAGTTACAAAGCGACAAAGGGGCAATGGGTCAACGGGGCAATGGGTCAACGGGGCAATGGGGCAATGGGGCAATGGGTGGATTCGACAAAGTTACAAAGCGACAAAGTTACAAAGCGACAAAGTTACAAAGCGACAAAGTTACAAAGCGACAAAATTACAAAGCGACAAAGTTACAAAACGACAAAGTTACAAAACGACAAAGTTACAAAACGACAAAGTTACAAAACGACAAAGTTACAAAACGACAAAGTGGCAATGGGGCAATGGGTCAATGGGGCAATGGGTGGATGGGACAAAGTTACAAAGCGACAAAGTTACAAAGCGACAAAGGGGCAATGGGTCAACGGGGCAATGGGTCAACGGGGCAATGGGGCAATGGGTGAACGGGGCAATGGGTCAATGGGGCAATGGGTGGATTCGACAAAGTTACAAAGCGACAAAGTTACAAAGCGACAAAGTTACAAAGCGACAAAATTACAAAGCGACAAAATTACAAAACGACAAAATTACAAAACGACAAAGTTACAAAACGACAAAGTTACAAAGCGACAAAATTACAAAGCGACAAAGTGGCAATGGGGCAATGGGTCAATGGGTGGATGGGACAAACTTACAAAGCGACAAAGTTACAAAGCAACAAAGTTACAAAGCGACAAAGGTACAAAACGACAAAGGTACAAAGCGACAAAGGTACAAAGCGACAAAGGTACAAAACGACAAAGTGGCAATGGGGCAATGGGTCAATGGGGCAATGGGTGGATGGGACAAAGTTACAAAGCGACAAAGTTACAAAGCGACAAAGGGGCAATGGGTCAACGGGGCAATGGGTCAACGGGGCAATGGGGCAATGGGTCAACGGGGCAATGGGTGGATTCGACAAAGTTACAAAGCGACAAAGTTACAAAGCGACAAAGTTACAAAGCGACAAAATTACAAAGCGACAAAATTACAAAGCGACAAAATTACAAAACGACAAAGTTACAAAACGACAAAGTTACAAAGCGACAAAATTACAAAGCGACAAAGTGGCAATGGGGCAATGGGTCAATGGGGCAATGGGTGGATGGGACAAACTTACAAAGCGACAAAGTTACAAAGCAACAAAGGTACAAAACGACAAAGGTACAAAGCGACAAAGGTACAAAGCGACAAAGGTACAAAGCGAAAAGTTACAAAGCGACAAACTTACAAAGCGACAAAGGGGCAATGGGTCAACGGGGCAATGGGTCAACGGGGCAATGGGGCAATGGGGCAATGGGTGGATTCGACAAAGTTACAAAGCGACAAAGTTACAAAGCGACAAAGTTACAAAGCGACAAAGTTACAAAGCGACAAAATTACAAAGCGACAAAGTTACAAAACGACAAAGTTACAAAACGACAAAGTTACAAAACGACAAAGTTACAAAACGACAAAGTTACAAAACGACAAAGTGGCAATGGGGCAATGGGTCAATGGGGCAATGGGTGGATGGGACAAAGTTACAAAGCGACAAAGTTACAAAGCGACAAAGGGGCAATGGGTCAACGGGGCAGTGGGTCAACGGGGCAATGGGGCAATGGGTGAACGGGGCAATGGGTCAATGGGGCAATGGGTGGATTCGACAAAGTTACAAAGCGACAAAGTTACAAAGCGACAAAGTTACAAAGCGACAAAATTACAAAGCGACAAAATTACAAAACGACAAAATTACAAAACGACAAAGTTACAAAACGACAAAGTTACAAAGCGACAAAATTACAAAGCGACAAAGTGGCAATGGGGCAATGGGTCAATGGGTGGATGGGACAAACTTACAAAGCGACAAAGTTACAAAGCAACAAAGTTACAAAGCGACAAAGGTACAAAACGACAAAGGTACAAAGCGACAAAGGTACAAAGCGACAAAGGTACAAAACGACAAAGTGGCAATGGGGCAATGGGTCAATGGGGCAATGGGTGGATGGGACAAAGTTACAAAGCGACAAAGTTACAAAGCGACAAAGGGGCAATGGGTCAACGGGGCAATGGGTCAACGGGGCAATGGGGCAATGGGTCAACGGGGCAATGGGTGGATTCGACAAAGTTACAAAGCGACAAAGTTACAAAGCGACAAAGTTACAAAGCGACAAAATTACAAAGCGACAAAATTACAAAGCGACAAAATTACAAAACGACAAAGTTACAAAACGACAAAGTTACAAAGCGACAAAATTACAAAGCGACAAAGTGGCAATGGGGCAATGGGTCAATGGGGCAATGGGTGGATGGGACAAACTTACAAAGCGACAAAGTTACAAAGCAACAAAGGTACAAAACGACAAAGGTACAAAGCGACAAAGGTACAAAGCGACAAAGGTACAAAGCGAAAAGTTACAAAGCGACAAACTTACAAAGCGACAAAGGGGCAATGGGTCAACGGGGCAATGGGTCAACGGGGCAATGGGTCAATGGGGCAATGGGTCAACGGGGCAATGGGTCAACGGGGCAATGGGTCAATGGGGGCAATGGGTGGATGGGACAAAGTTACAAAGCGACAAAGTTACAAAGCGACAAAGGTACAAAGCGACAAAGTTACAAAGCGAGAAAATTAGAAAGCGACAGAATTACAAAGCGACAAGCTTACAAAGCGACAAAGTTACAAAACGACAAAGTTACAAAGCGACAAAATTACAAAGCGACAAAGTGGCAATGGGGCAATGGGTCAATGGGGCAATGGGTGGATGGGACAAAGTAACAAAGCGACAAAGGTACAAAGCGACAAAGGTACAAAGCGACAAAGGTACAAAGCGTCAAAGGTACAAAATGACAAATTTACAAAGCGACAAAGTTACAAAGCGACAAAGGGGCAATGGGTCAACGGGGCAATGGGGCAATGGGTGGATGGGACAAAGTTACAAAGCGACAAAGTTACAAAGCGACAAAGGGGCAATGGGTCAACGGGGCAATGGGTCAACGGGGCAATGGGGTAATGGGGCAATGGGTCAACGGGGCAATGGGTCAATGGGGCAATGGGTGGATTCGACAAAGTTACAAAGCTACAAAGTTACAAAGCGACAAAGTTAGAAAGCGACAAAGGTACAAAGCGACAAAGGTACAAAGCGACAAAATTACAAAGCGACAAAATTACAAAACGACAAAGTTACAAAACGACAAAGTTACAAAGCGACAAAATTACAAAGCGACAAATTACAAAGCGACAAAGTGGCAATGCGGCAATGGGTCAATGGGTGGATGGGACAAACTTACAAAGCGACAAAGTTACAAACCAACAAAGTTACAAAGCGACAAAGGTACAAAACGACAAAGGTACAAAGCGACAAACGTACAAAGCGACAAACGTACAAAGCGAAAAGTTACAAAGCGACAAACTTACAAAGCGACAAAGGGGCAATGGGTCAACGGGGCAATGGGTCAACGGGGCAATGGGGCAATGGGTCAACGGGGCAATGGGTCAATGGGGGCAATGGGTGGATGCGACAAACTTACAAAGCGACAAAGTTACAAAGCAACAAAGTTACAAAGCGACAAAGTTACAAAGCAACAAAGTTACAAGCAACAAAATTACAAAGCGACAAAGTTACAAAGCGACAAAGTTACAAAACGACAAAGTTACAAAGCGACAAAGTGGCAATGGGGCAATGGGTGGATGGGACAAATTTACAAAGCGACAAAGTTACAAAGCGACAAAGGGGCAATGGGTCAACGGGGCAATGGGGCAATGGGTGGATGGGACAAAGTTACAAAGCGACAAAGTTACAAAGCGACAAAGGGGCAATGGGTCAACGGGGCAATGGGTCAACGGGGCAATGGGGCAATGGGGCAATGGGTGGATTCGACAAAGTTACAAAGCGACAAAGTTACAAAGCGACAAAGTTACAAAGCGACAAAGTTACAAAGCGACAAAATTACAAAGCGACAAAGTTACAAAACGACAAAGTTACAAAACGACAAAGTTACAAAACGACAAAGTTACAAAACGACAAAGTTACAAAACGACAAAGTGGCAATGGGGCAATGGGTCAATGGGGCAATGGGTGGATGGGACAAAGTTACAAAGCGACAAAGTTACAAAGCGACAAAGGGGCAATGGGTCAACGGGGCAATGGGTCAACGGGGCAATGGGGCAATGGGTGAACGGGGCAATGGGTCAATGGGGCAATGGGTGGATTCGACAAAGTTACAAAGCGACAAAGTTACAAAGCGACAAAGTTACAAAGCGACAAAATTACAAAGCGACAAAATTACAAAACGACAAAATTACAAAACGACAAAGTTACAAAACGACAAAGTTACAAAGCGACAAAATTACAAAGCGACAAAGTGGCAATGGGGCAATGGGTCAATGGGTGGATGGGACAAACTTACAAAGCGACAAAGTTACAAAGCAACAAAGTTACAAAGCGACAAAGGTACAAAACGACAAAGGTACAAAGCGACAAAGGTACAAAGCGACAAAGGTACAAAGCGAAAAGTTACAAACTGACAAACTTACAAAGCGACAAAGGGGCAATGGGTCAACGGGGCAATGGGTGGATGGGACAAAGTTACAAAGCAACAAAGTTACAAAGCGACAAAGGGGCAATGGGTCAACGGGGCAATGGGGCAATGGGGCAATGGGTCAACGGGGCAATGGGGCAATGGGTGGATTCGACAAAGTTACAAAGCTACAAAGTTACAAAGCGACAAAGTTAGAAAGCGACAAAGGTACAAAGCGACAAAGGTACAAAGCGACAAAGTTACAAAGCGACAAAGTGGCAATGGGGCAATGGGTCAATGGGGCAATGGGTGGATGGGACAAAGTTACAAAGCGACAAAGTTACAAAGCGACAAAGGTACAAAACGACAAAGGTACAAAGCGACAAAGGTACAAAAGCGACAAAGGTACAAAGCGAAAAGTTACAAAGCGACAAACTTACAAAGCGACAAAGGGGCAATGGGTCAACGGGGCAATGGGTGGATGGGACAAAGTTACAAAGCAACAAAGTTACAAAGCGACAAAGGGGCAATGGGTCAACGGGGCAATGGGGCAATGGGGCAATGGGTCAACGGGGCAATGGGTCAATGGGGCAATGGGTGGATTCGACAAAGTTACAAAGCGACAAAGTTACAAAGCGACAAAATTACAAAGCGACAAAGTGGCAATGGGGCAATGGGTCAATGGGGCAATGGGTGGATGGGACAAAGTAACAAAGCGACAAAGGTACAAAGCGACAAAGGTACAAAGCGACAAAGGTACAAAGCGACAAAGGTACAAAATGACAAATTTACAAAGCGACAAAGTTACAAAGCGACAAAGGGGCAATGGGTCAACGGGGCAATGGGGCAATGGGTGGATGGGACAAAGTTACAAAGCGACAAAGTTACAAAGCGACAAAGGGGCAATGGGTCAACGGGGCAATGGGTCAACGGGGCAATGGGGTAATGGGGCAATGGGTCAACGGGGCAATGGGTCAATGGGGCAATGGGTGGATTCGACAAAGTTACAAAGCTACAAAGTTACAAAGCGACAAAGTTAGAAAGCGACAAAGGTACAAAGCGACAAAGGTACAAAGCGACAAAATTACAAAGCGACAAAATTACAAAACGACAAAGTTACAAAACGACAAAGTTACAAAGCGACAAAATTACAAAGCGACAAAGTGGCAATGGGGCAATGGGTCAATGGGTGGATGGGACAAACTTACAAAGCGACAAAGTTACAAACCAACAAAGTTACAAAGCGACAAAGGTACAAAACGACAAAGGTACAAAGCGACAAAGGTACAAAGCGACAAACGTACAAAGCGACAAACGTACAAAGCGACAAACTTACAAAGCGACAAACTTACAAAGCGACAAAGGGGCAATGGGTCAACGGGGCAATGGGTCAACGGGGCAATGGGGCAATGGGTCAACGGGGCAATGGGTCAATGGGGGCAATGGGTGGATGCGACAAACTTACAAAGCGACAAAGTTACAAAGCAACAAAGTTACAAAGCGACAAAGTTACAAAGCAACAAAGTTACAAGCAACAAAATTACAAAGCGACAAAGTTACAAAGCGACAAAGTTACAAAACGACAAAGTTACAAAGCGACAAAGTTACAAAGCGACAAAGGGGCAATGGGTCAACGGGGCAATGGGGCAATGGGTGGATGGGACAAAGTTACAAAGCGACAAAGTTACAAAGCGACAAAGGGGCAATGGGTCAACGGGGCAATGGGTCAACGGGGCAATGGGGCAATGGGGCAATGGGTGGATTCGACAAAGTTACAAAGCGACAAAGTTACAAAGCGACAAAGTTACAAAGCGACAAAGGTACAAAGCGACAAAATTACAAAGCGACAAAATTACAAAACGACAAAGTTACAAAACGACAAAGTTACAAAGCGACAAAATTACAAAGCGACAAAGTGGCAATGGGGCAATGGGTCAATGGGGCAATGGGTGGATGGGACAAACTTACAAAGCGACAAAGTTACAAAGCAACAAAGGTACAAAACGACAAAGGTACAAAGCGACAAAGGTACAAAGCGACAAAGGTACAAAGCGAAAAGTTACAAAGCGACAAACTTACAAAGCGACAAAGGGGCAATGGGTCAACGGGGCAATGGGTCAACGGGGCAATGGGTCAATGGGGCAATGGGTCAACGGGGCAATGGGTCAACGGGGCAATGGGTCAATGGGGGCAATGGGTGGATGGGACAAAGTTACAAAGCGACAAAGTTACAAAGCGACAAAGGTACAAAGCGACAAAGTTACAAAGCGAGAAAATTAGAAAGCGACAGAATTACAAAGCGACAAGCTTACAAAGCGACAAAGTTACAAAACGACAAAGTTACAAAGCGACAAAATTACAAAGCGACAAAGTGGCAATGGGGCAATGGGTCAATGGGGCAATGGGTGGATGGGACAAAGTAACAAAGCGACAAAGGTACAAAGCGACAAAGGTACAAAGCGACAAAGGTACAAAGCGTCAAAGGTACAAAATGACAAATTTACAAAGCGACAAAGTTACAAAGCGACAAAGGGGCAATGGGTCAACGGGGCAATGGGGCAATGGGTGGATGGGACAAAGTTACAAAGCGACAAAGTTACAAAGCGACAAAGGGGCAATGGGTCAACGGGGCAATGGGTCAACGGGGCAATGGGTCAACGGGGCAATGGGTCAACGGGGCAATGGGTCAATGGGGCAATGGGTGGATTCGACAAAGTTACAAAGCTACAAAGTTACAAAGCGACAAAGTTAGAAAGCGACAAAGGTACAAAGCGACAAAGGTACAAAGCGACAAAATTACAAAGCGACAAAATTACAAAACGACAAAGTTACAAAACGACAAAGTTACAAAGCGACAAAATTACAAAGCGACAAATTACAAAGCGACAAAGTGGCAATGCGGCAATGGGTCAATGGGTGGATGGGACAAACTTACAAAGCGACAAAGTTACAAACCAACAAAGTTACAAAGCGACAAAGGTACAAAACGACAAAGGTACAAAGCGACAAACGTACAAAGCGACAAACGTACAAAGCGAAAAGTTACAAAGCGACAAACTTACAAAGCGACAAAGGGGCAATGGGTCAACGGGGCAATGGGTCAACGGGGCAATGGGGCAATGGGTCAACGGGGCAATGGGTCAATGGGGGCAATGGGTGGATGCGACAAACTTACAAAGCGACAAAGTTACAAAGCAACAAAGTTACAAAGCGACAAAGTTACAAAGCAACAAAGTTACAAGCAACAAAATTACAAAGCGACAAAGTTACAAAGCGACAAAGTTACAAAACGACAAAGTTACAAAGCGACAAAGTGGCAATGGGGCAATGGGTGGATGGGACAAATTTACAAAGCGACAAAGTTACAAAGCGACAAAGGGGCAATGGGTCAACGGGGCAATGGGGCAATGGGTGGATGGGACAAAGTTACAAAGCGACAAAGTTACAAAGCGACAAAGGGGCAATGGGTCAACGGGGCAATGGGTCAACGGGGCAATGGGGCAATGGGGCAATGGGTGGATTCGACAAAGTTACAAAGCGACAAAGTTACAAAGCGACAAAGTTACAAAGCGACAAAGTTACAAAGCGACAAAATTACAAAGCGACAAAGTTACAAAACGACAAAGTTACAAAACGACAAAGTTACAAAACGACAAAGTTACAAAACGACAAAGTTACAAAACGACAAAGTGGCAATGGGGCAATGGGTCAATGGGGCAATGGGTGGATGGGACAAAGTTACAAAGCGACAAAGTTACAAAGCGACAAAGGGGCAATGGGTCAACGGGGCAATGGGTCAACGGGGCAATGGGGCAATGGGTGAACGGGGCAATGGGTCAATGGGGCAATGGGTGGATTCGACAAAGTTACAAAGCGACAAAGTTACAAAGCGACAAAGTTACAAAGCGACAAAATTACAAAGCGACAAAATTACAAAACGACAAAATTACAAAACGACAAAGTTACAAAACGACAAAGTTACAAAGCGACAAAATTACAAAGCGACAAAGTGGCAATGGGGCAATGGGTCAATGGGTGGATGGGACAAACTTACAAAGCGACAAAGTTACAAAGCAACAAAGTTACAAAGCGACAAAGGTACAAAACGACAAAGGTACAAAGCGACAAAGGTACAAAGCGACAAAGGTACAAAGCGAAAAGTTACAAACTGACAAACTTACAAAGCGACAAAGGGGCAATGGGTCAACGGGGCAATGGGTGGATGGGACAAAGTTACAAAGCAACAAAGTTACAAAGCGACAAAGGGGCAATGGGTCAACGGGGCAATGGGGCAATGGGGCAATGGGTCAACGGGGCAATGGGGCAATGGGTGGATTCGACAAAGTTACAAAGCTACAAAGTTACAAAGCGACAAAGTTAGAAAGCGACAAAGGTACAAAGCGACAAAGGTACAAAGCGACAAAGTTACAAAGCGACAAAGTGGCAATGGGGCAATGGGTCAATGGGGCAATGGGTGGATGGGACAAAGTTACAAAGCGACAAAGTTACAAAGCGACAAAGGTACAAAACGACAAAGGTACAAAGCGACAAAGGTACAAAAGCGACAAAGGTACAAAGCGAAAAGTTACAAAGCGACAAACTTACAAAGCGACAAAGGGGCAATGGGTCAACGGGGCAATGGGTGGATGGGACAAAGTTACAAAGCAACAAAGTTACAAAGCGACAAAGGGGCAATGGGTCAACGGGGCAATGGGGCAATGGGGCAATGGGTCAACGGGGCAATGGGTCAATGGGGCAATGGGTGGATTCGACAAAGTTACAAAGCGACAAAGTTACAAAGCGACAAAATTACAAAGCGACAAAGTGGCAATGGGGCAATGGGTCAATGGGGCAATGGGTGGATGGGACAAAGTAACAAAGCGACAAAGGTACAAAGCGACAAAGGTACAAAGCGACAAAGGTACAAAGCGACAAAGGTACAAAATGACAAATTTACAAAGCGACAAAGTTACAAAGCGACAAAGGGGCAATGGGTCAACGGGGCAATGGGGCAATGGGTGGATGGGACAAAGTTACAAAGCGACAAAGTTACAAAGCGACAAAGGGGCAATGGGTCAACGGGGCAATGGGTCAACGGGGCAATGGGGTAATGGGGCAATGGGTCAACGGGGCAATGGGTCAATGGGGCAATGGGTGGATTCGACAAAGTTACAAAGCTACAAAGTTACAAAGCGACAAAGTTAGAAAGCGACAAAGGTACAAAGCGACAAAGGTACAAAGCGACAAAATTACAAAGCGACAAAATTACAAAACGACAAAGTTACAAAACGACAAAGTTACAAAACGACAAAGTTACAAAGCGACAAAATTACAAAGCGACAAAGTGGCAATGGGGCAATGGGTCAATGGGTGGATGGGACAAACTTACAAAGCGACAAAGTTACAAACCAACAAAGTTACAAAGCGACAAAGGTACAAAACGACAAAGGTACAAAGCGACAAAGGTACAAAGCGACAAACATACAAAGCGACAAACGTACAAAGCGACAAACTTACAAAGCGACAAACTTACAAAGCGACAAAGGGGCAATGGGTCAACGGGGCAATGGGTCAACGGGGCAATGGGGCAATGGGTCAACGGGGCAATGGGTCAATGGGGGCAATGGGTGGATGCGACAAACTTACAAAGCGACAAAGTTACAAAGCAACAAAGTTACAAAGCGACAAAGTTACAAAGCAACAAAGTTACAAGCAACAAAATTACAAAGCGACAAAGTTACAAAGCGACAAAGTTACAAAACGACAAAGTTACAAAGCGACAAAGTTACAAAGCGACAAAGGGGCAATGGGTCAACGGGGCAATGGGGCAATGGGTGGATGGGACAAAGTTACAAAGCGACAAAGTTACAAAGCGACAAAGGGGCAATGGGTCAACGGGGCAATGGGTCAACGGGGCAATGGGGCAATGGGGCAATGGGTGGATTCGACAAAGTTACAAAGCGACAAAGTTACAAAGCGACAAAGTTACAAAGCGACAAAGGTACAAAGCGACAAAATTACAAAGCGACAAAATTACAAAACGACAAAGTTACAAAACGACAAAGTTACAAAGCGACAAAATTACAAAGCGACAAAGTGGCAATGGGGCAATGGGTCAATGGGGCAATGGGTGGATGGGACAAACTTACAAAGCGACAAAGTTACAAAGCAACAAAGGTACAAAACGACAAAGGTACAAAGCGACAAAGGTACAAAGCGACAAAGGTACAAAGCGAAAAGTTACAAAGCGACAAACTTACAAAGCGACAAAGGGGCAATGGGTCAACGGGGCAATGGGTCAACGGGGCAATGGGTCAACGGGGCAATGGGTCAACGGGGCAATGGGTCAATGGGGGCAATGGGTGGATGGGACAAAGTTACAAAGCGACAAAGTTACAAAGCGACAAAGGTACAAAGCGACAAAGTTACAAAGCGACAAAATTAGAAAGCGACAGAATTACAAAGCGACAAGGTTACAAAGCGACAAAGTTACAAAACGACAAAGTTACAAAGCGACAAAATTACAAAGCGACAAAGTGGCAATGGGGCAATGGGTCAATGGGGCAATGGGTGGATGGGACAAAGTAACAAAGCGACAAAGGTACAAAGCGACAAAGGTACAAAGCGACAAAGGTACAAAGCGACAAAGGTACAAAATGACAAATTTACAAAGCGACAAAGTTACAAAGCGACAAAGGGGCAATGGGTCAACGGGGCAATGGGGCAATGGGTGGATGGGACAAAGTTACAAAGCGACAAAGTTACAAAGCGACAAAGGGGCAATGGGTCAACGGGGCAATGGGTCAACGGGGCAATGGGGTAATGGGGCAATGGGTCAACGGGGCAATGGGTCAATGGGGCAATGGGTGGATTCGACAAAGTTACAAAGCGACAAAGTTAGAAAGCGACAAAGTTAGAAAGCGACAAAGGTACAAAGCGACAAAGGTACAAAGCGACAAAATTACAAAGCGACAAAATTACAAAACGACAAAGTTACAAAACGACAAAGTTACAAAGCGACAAAATTACAAAGCGACAAATTACAAAGCGACAAAGTGGCAATGGGGCAATGGGTCAATGGGTGGATGGGACAAACTTACAAAGCGACAAAGTTACAAACCAACAAAGTTACAAAGCGACAAAGGTACAAAACGACAAAGGTACAAAGCGACAAACGTACAAAGCGACAAACGTACAAAGCGAAAAGTTACAAAGCGACAAACTTACAAAGCGACAAAGGGGCAATGGGTCAACGGGGCAATGGGTCAACGGGGCAATGGGGCAATGGGTCAACGGGGCAATGGGTCAATGGGGGCAATGGTTGGATGCGACAAACTTACAAAGCGACAAAGTTACAAAGCAACAAAGTTACAAAGCGACAAAGTTACAAAGCAACAAAGTTACAAGCAACAAAATTACAAAGCGACAAAGTTACAAAGCGACAAAGTTACAAAACGACAAAGTTACAAAGCGACAAAGTGGCAATGGGGCAATGGGTGGATGGGACAAATTTACAAAGCGACAAAGTTACAAAGCGACAAAGGGGCAATGGGTCAACGGGGCAATGGGGCAATGGGTGGATGGGACAAAGTTACAAAGCGACAAAGTTACAAAGCGACAAAGGGGCAATGGGTCAACGGGGCAATGGGTCAACGGGGCAATGGGGCAATGGGGCAATGGGTGGATTCGACAAAGTTACAAAGCGACAAAGTTACAAAGCGACAAAGTTACAAAGCGACAAAGTTACAAAGCGACAAAATTACAAAGCGACAAAGTTACAAAACGACAAAGTTACAAAGCGACAAAGTTACAAAACGACAAAGTGGCAATGGGGCAATGGGTCAATGGGGCAATGGGTGGATGGGACAAAGTTACAAAGCGACAAAGTTACAAAGCGACAAAGGGGCAATGGGTCAACGGGGCAATGGGTCAACGGGGCAATGGGGCAATGGGTGAACGGGGCAATGGGTCAATGGGGCAATGGGTGGATTCGACAAAGTTACAAAGCGAAAAAGTTACAAAGCGACAAAGTTACAAAGCGACAAAATTACAAAGCGACAAAATTACAAAACGACAAAATTACAAAACGACAAAGTTACAAAACGACAAAGTTACAAAGCGACAAAATTACAAAGCGACAAAGTGGCAATGGGGCAATGGGTCAATGGGTGGATGGGACAAACTTACAAAGCGACAAAGTTACAAAGCAACAAAGTTACAAAGCGACAAAGGTACAAAGCGACAAAGGTACAAAGCGACAAAGGTACAAAGCGACAAAGGTACAAAGCGAAAAGTTACAAACTGACAAACTTACAAAGCGACAAAGGGGCAATGGGGCAATGGGTCAACGGGGCAATGGGTGGAT
This sequence comes from Hemicordylus capensis, assembly GCF_027244095.1. Lineage (NCBI taxonomy): Eukaryota > Metazoa > Chordata > Lepidosauria > Squamata > Cordylidae > Hemicordylus > Hemicordylus capensis. The sequence continues at coordinate 13,564,043 of NC_069668.1, read as the reverse complement.
GGGACAAAGTTACAAAGCAACAAAGTTACAAAGCGACAAAGGGGCAATGGGTCAACGGGGCAATGGGGCAATGGGGCAATGGGTCAACGGGGCAATGGGGCAATGGGTGGATTCGACAAAGTTACAAAGCTACAAAGTTACAAAGCGACAAAGTTACAAAGCGACAAAGGTACAAAGCGACAAAGGTACAAAGCGACAAAGGTACAAAGCGACAAAGTTACAAAGCGACAAAGTTACAAAGCGACAAAGTTACAAAGCGACAAAGTTACAAAGCGACAAAGGGGCAATGGGTCAACGGGGCAATGGGTCAACGGGGCAATGGGGCAATGGGTCAACGGGGCAATGGGTCAATGGGTAATGGGTGGATTCGACAAAGTTACAAAGCGACAAAGTTACAAAGCGACAAAGGTACAAAGCGACAAAATTACAAAGCGACAAAATTACAAAACGACAAAGTTACAAAACGACAAAGTTACAAAGCGACAAAATTACAAAGCGACAAAGTGGCAATGGGGCAATGGGTCAATGGGGCAATGGGTGGATGGGACAAACTTACAAAGCGACAAAGTTACAAAGCAACAAAGGTACAAAACGACAAAGGTACAAAGCGACAAAGGTACAAAGCGACAAAGGTAGAAAGCGAAAAGTTACAAAGCGACAAACTTACAATGGGTCAACGGGGCAATGGGTCAACGGGGCAATGGGTCAACTGGGCAATGGGTCAACGGGGCAATGGGTCAACGGGGCAATGGGTCAACGGGGCAATGGGTCAATGGGGGCAATGGGTGGATGGGACAAAGTTACAAAGCGACAAAGTTACAAAGCGACAAAGGTACAAAGCGACAAAGTTACAAAGCGACAAAATTAGAAAGCGACAAAATTACAAAGCGACAAGGTTACAAAGCGACAAAGTTACAAAACGACAAAGTTACAAAGCGACAAAATTACAAAGCGACAAAGTGGCAATGGGGCAATGGGTCAATGGGGCAATGGGTGGATGGGACAAAGTAACAAAGCGACAAAGGTACAAAGCGACAAAGGTACAAAGCGACAAAGGTACAAAATGACAAATTTACAAAGCGACAAAGTTACAAAGCGACAAAGGGGCAATGGGTCAACGGGGCAATGGGGCAATGGGTGGATGGGACAAAGTTACAAAGCGACAAAGTTACAAAGCGACAAAGGGGCAATGGGTCAACGGGGCAATGGGTCAACGGGGCAATGGGGTAATGGGGCAATGGGTCAACGGGGCAATGGGTCAATGGGGCAATGGGTGGATTCGACAAAGTTACAAAGCTACAAAGTTACAAAGCGACAAAGTTAGAAAGCGACAAAATTACAAAGCGACAAAATTACAAAGCGACAAAATTACAAAACGACAAAGTTACAAAACGACAAAGTTACAAAGCGACAAAATTACAAAGCGACAAATTACAAAGCGACAATGTGGCAATGTGGCAATGGGTCAATGGGGCAATGGGTGGATGGGACAAACTTACAAAGCGACAAAGTTACAAACCAACAAAGTTACAAAGCGACAAAGGTACAAAACGACAAAGGTACAAAGCGACAAAGGTACAAAGCGACAAACGTACAAAGCGAAAAGTTACAAAGCGACAAACTTACAAAGCGACAAAGGGGCAATGGGTCAACGGGGCAATGGGTCAATGGGGGCAATGGGTGGATGCGACAAACTTACAAAGCGACAAAGTTACAAAGCAACAAAGTTACAAAGCGACAAAGTTACAAAGCAACAAAGTTACAAGCAACAAAATTACAAAGCGACAAAGTTACAAAGCGACAAAGTTACAAAGCGACAAAGTGGCAATGGGGCAATGGGTGGATGGGACAAATTTACAAAGCGACAAAGTTACAAAGCGACAAAGGGGCAATGGGTCAACGGGGCAATGGGGCAATGGGTGGATGGGACAAAGTTACAAAGCGACAAAGTTACAAAGCGACAAAGGGGCAATGGGTCAACGGGGCAATGGGTCAACGGGGCAATGGGTCAATGGGGCAATGGGTGGATTCGACAAAGTTACAAAGCGACAAAGTTACAAAGCGACAAAGTTACAAAACGACAAAGTTACAAAACGACAAAGTTACAAAACGACAAAGTTACAAAGCGACAAAGTTACAAAACGACAAAGTGGCAATGGGGCAATGGGTCAATGGGTGGATGGGACAAAGTTACAAAGCGACAAAGTTACAAAGCGACAAAGGGGCAATGGGTCAACGGGGCAATGGGTCAACGGGGCAATGGGTGGATGGGACAAACTTACAAAGCGACAAAGTTACAAAGCAACAAAGTTACAAAGCGACAAAGGTACAAAACGACAAAGGTACAAAGCGACAAAGGTACAAAGCGACAAAGGTACAAAGCGAAAAGTTACAAACTGACAAACTTACAAAGCGACAAAGGGGCAATGGGTCAACGGGGCAATGGGTGGATGGGACAAAGTTACAAAGCAACAAAGTTACAAAGCGACAAAGGGGCAATGGGTCAACGGGGCAATGGGGCAATGGGTGGATTCGACAAAGTTACAAAGCTACAAAGTTACAAAGCGACAAAGTTAGAAAGCGACAAAGGTACAAAGCGACAAAGATACAAAGCGACAAAGTTACAAAGCGACAAAGTTACAAAGCGAAAAAGGGGCAATGGGTCAACGGGGCAATGGGTCAACGGGGCAATGGGTCAACGGGGCAATGGGTCAATGGGGCAATGGGGGCAATGGGTGGATCGGACAAAGTTACAAAGCGACAAAGTTACAAAGCGACAAAGTTACAAAGCGACAAAGTTACAAAGCGACAAATTACAAAGCGACAAATTACAAAGCGACAAAGTAGCAATGGGTCAACGGGGCAATGGGTCAATGGGGCAATGGGGGCAATGGGTGGATCGGACAAAGTTACAAGGCGACAAAGGTACAAAACGACCAAGGTACAAAGCGACAAAGGTACAAAGCGACAAAGTTACAAAGCGACAAACTTACAAAGCGACAAAGTTACAAAGTTACAAAGCGGCAATGGGTCAACGGGGCAATGGGTCAACGGGGCAATGGGTCAACGGGGCAATGGGTCAACGGGGCAATGGGTCAATGGGGGCAATGGGTGGATGGGACAAAGTTACAAAGCGACAAAGTTACAAAGCGACAAAGTTACAAAGCAACAAAGGTACAAAGCGAACAAAGTTACAAAGTGACAAAATTACAAAGCGACAAATTACAAAGCGACAAAGTGGCAATGGGGCAATGGGTCAATGGGGCAATGGGTGGATGGGACAAAGTTACAAAGCGACAAAGTTACAAAGCGACAAAGGGGCAATGGTTCAACGGGGCAATGGGTCAATGGGGCCAATGGGGCAATGGCTGGATGGGTGGATGCGACAATTTTACAAGGCGACAAAGGTACAAAACGACAAAGGTACAAAGCGACAAAGGTACAAAGCGACAAAGGTACAAAGCGAAAAGTTACAAAGCGACAAACTTAGAAAGTGACAAAGGGGCAATGGGTCAATGGGGCAATGGGTCAACGGGGCAATGGGTCAATGGGGGCAATGGGTGGATGGGACAAAGTTACAAAGCGACAAATTTACAAAGCGACAAAGTTACAAAGCGACAAAGTTACAAAGCGACAAAATTACAAAGCGACAAAGTTACAAAACGACAAAGTTACAAAGCGACAAAGCGACAAAGTGGCAATGGGGAAATGGGTCAATGGGGCAATGGGTGGATGGGACAAATTTACAAAGCGACAAAGTTACAAAGCGACAAAGGGGCGATGGGTCAACGGGGCAATGGGTCAACGGGGCAATGGGGTAATGGGGCAATGGGTGAACGGGGCAATGGGTCAATGGGGCAATGGGTGGATTCGACAAAGTTACAAAGCGACAAAGGTACAAAGCGACAAAGGTACAAAGCGACAAAATTACAAAGCGACAAATTACAAAGCGACAAAGTGGCAATGGGACAAACTTACAAAGCGACAAAGTTACAAAGCAACAAAGTTACAAAGCGACAAAGGTACAAAGCGACAAAGGTACAAAGCGACAAAGGTACAAAGCGACAAAGGGGCAATGGGTCAACGGGGCAATGGGTCAACGGGGCAATGAGGCAATGGGGCAATGGGTCAATGGGGGCAATGGGTGGATGGGACAAAGTTACAAAGCGACAAAGTTACAAAGCGACAAAATTACAAAGCGACAAAATTACAAAGCGACAAAATTACAAAGCGACAAAGTTACAAACTTACAAAGCGACAAAGTTACAAAGTGACAAAGGGGCAATGGGTCAAAGGGGCAATGGGGCAATGGGTGGATGGGTCAAATTTACAAAGCGACAAAGTTACAAAGCGACAAAGGGGCAATGGGTGAACGGGGCAATGGGGCAATGGGTGGATGGGACAAAGTTACAAAGCGACAAAGTTACAAAGCGACAAAGGGGCAATGGGTCAACGGGGCAATGGGTCAACGGGGCAATGGGTGGATTCGACAAAGTTACAAAACGACAAAGTTACAAAGCGACAAAATAACAAAGCGACAAAATAACAAAGCGACAAAATTACAAAGAGACAAAGTGGCAATGGGGCAATAGGTCAATGGGGCAATGGGTGGATGGGACAAAGTTACAAAGCGACAAAGTTACAAAGCGACAAAGGGGCAATGGGTCAACGGGGCAATGGGTGAACGGGGCAATGGGTCAATGGGGCAATGGGTGGATTCGACAAAGTTAGAAAGCTACAAAGTTACAAAGCGACAAAGTTACAAAGCGACAAAGTTACCAAACGACAAAATTACAAAACCACAAAGTTACAAAGCGACAAATTACAAAGCGACAAATTACAAAGCGACAAAGTGGCAATGGGTCAATGGGACAAACTTACAAAGCGACAAAGTTACAAAACGACAAAGTTACAAAGCGACAAAATTACAAAGCGACAAAGTGGCAATGGGGCAATGGGTGGATGGGACAAAGGTACAAAGCGACAAAGGTACAAAGCGACATAATTACAAAGCGACAAAGTTACAAAACGACAAAGTTACAAAATGACATAGTTACAAAGCGACAAAATTACAAAGAGACAAAGTGGCAATGGGGCAATGGGGCAATGGGTGAACGGGGCAATGGGTCAATGGGGCAATGGGTGGATTCGACAAAGTTACAAAGCGACAAAGTTACAAAGCGACAAAGGGGCGATGGGTCAACGGGGCAATGGGGCAATGGGTGGATGGGACAAAGTTACAAAGCGACAAAGTTACAAAGCGACAAAGGGGCGATGGGTCAACGGGGCAATGGGTCAACGGGGCAATGGGGTAATGAAGCAATGGGTGGATTCGACAAAGTTACAAAGCTACAAAGTTACAAAGCGACAAAGTTACAAAGCGACAAAGTTACAAAGCGACAAAATTACAAAGCGACAAAATTACAAAGCGACAAAGCGACAAAGGTACAAAGAGACAAAGTGGCAATGGGTCAACGGGGCAATGGGTGGATGGGAAAAAGTTACAAAGTGACAAAGGTACAAAGCGGCAAAGGGGCAATGGGTCAACGAAGCAATGTGTCAACGGGGCAATGGGTCAATGGGTGCATGGGTGAATGGGACAAAGTTACAAAGCGACAAAGTTACAAAGCGACAAAGTTACAAAGCGACAAAGGTACAAAGCGACAAAGGTACAAAGCGACAAAGGTACAAATCGACAAAGTTACAAAGCAACAAAGTGGCAATGGGTCAACGGGGCAATGGGTGCATGGGTGAATGGGACAAACTTACAAAGCGACAAAGTTACAAAGCCACAACGTTACAAAGCCACAACGGTACAAAGCCACAACGGTACAAAGCCACAACGTTTCAAAGCGACAGAGTTACAAAGCGACAAAGTTAGAAAGCGACAAAGTTATAAAGCGACAAAGGTACAAAGAGACAAAGGTAGAAAGCCACAACGTTACAAAGCGACAAAGTTACAAAGCGACAAAGTTACAAAGAGACAAAGGCGTAATGGGTCAACGGGGCCATGGGTCAACGGGGCAATGGGTGGAAGGGTGAATGGGTATATGGGACAAAGGTACAAAGGTAAAAAGAGTCAAAGGGGCAATGGGTCAATGGGTGGAAGGGTGGATGGGACAAAGGTACAAACAGTCAGAGGTAGAAAGAGTCAAAGGCAATCTAAGCTATAAGAGATCGATATGTCCAGGGAGGGCTGTGTCTGTCTGCACGCCAGAGTCCGGGGAAAGGGCCGAAAGCAGGTAGCGCTCAGGAGTCAAACTCGTAAACATTTGGGTTCCCTTCCAGGTCATGCTCATCTATATTTACAGAAAGACAGACAGAGAAATATTCTCTCTGGTTGGGGCACCGGAGTATATGACTATGCAAGTCACTTTGAAAACGTTTGATGAAACGTGGTATGACAATATTGGTAGTGGGAGTGTAGTAGGTGCATTTTCATTCTGAATAAGATCAGGCCGCCCCATTTGCAAGCCAACTCTGCGAGAGGAAGACGACAACTATTTAAACTCCAGGAAAAAAAACTTTTATTCATCTATTTTAAACATAAACAAAATACATACGACAGGATTTTTTTTTAATTATTTTTTAACACCCAGGAAAATAAAGCTCTGATCCTACAAATGAAAGCCGAGTTCCTGATTATTGAATCACTTGTTTCGAGACTCGGGGGTTGAGTGCCCAGTCAAGATGAAGGGAAAGCTAAGATTTCAGGTCTGGGTTCAGTTCTGGCTAATGGGGGGAAAGAAAAGCCCCGTTTCCAGTCCGTGCTCCCTGCAAAAGGGACCCCCCCCCGATGTTACTGACTGCATCACAGGCCCACATCGCAGCCTACAAAGGCCGGTGGAGGCGGGGCGTGGGGGGGAGGCGTCCCCTGGCCATCGGCAGCCCGTCTGCAGGGGCACTTGTAGCCACACCCCTCGGCGGGTCCTTTCGGGCATGATTGTGGCATGGTGTCCGGGCACCGCACGCGCCAAGCCACTCAGAGACTCAAGGTTGCTGGGTGTGGGGCAGCGTCTTTTGCTGGACGGAGTTGCTCCCACACTCGCTCTTCTCTGCTGGGGGCGGAGGCAGCTTCACCTGCAAGGAGAATACACCGCCCCCCCCCCACCCGAGAATAAATTGTTATGGGGTGGCTAACCCATCAAGTCCGTTCATTATCACTACTATGACACTGAGATGGTGAAGGTGACCACTAGAGGGCAGAGCTGTTCTTGGGGCAGCAGGCCCGACTGGTCCTCTGTGCTAAGCAGGGTGTTCCTGGGTTTGCATTCGGATGAGTGGATAGGGGAGTGCTGGAAGACCTGCCCCCCCCCCAACCAAGCCCAGTGGGAGAGCCTCTGGCTTGGCATGCAGAAGGTCCCAGGTGCAGCCCCTGGCCACATCTCCGGGTTGGGCAGGGAAAGACTCCTGGGCCTGAAACCTTGGAGGGCGGGTCTCAGTCCGAGCCTTTTTGCCATTCGTACCGCAAGCCCTCAGGTCGGTGCAGTGGACAAAGTGGCCGCAGGAGGGAACCTTTTTGCGACGCCGGGAAAATGCATCGCCCTTTGCCATTCACAGAGTTCCGCCTCAGCTCCCTGCAGGGCAGAAAGCAGCCACGGGAGGGCACCCTTTGGCCACACCAGGGAGATTGCATGGCCCTTTGCCATCCAGATCGCCTTGCAGGGCAGAAAGCGGCCACAGGAGGGCACCCTTTGGCCACACCAGGGAGATTGCATGGCCCTTTGCCATCCAGAACGCCTAGCTTCAGCTCCTTGCAGGGCAGAAAGCGGCCACAGGGGGGCACCCAACGCCAACTCCTCTCCCTTTTACGCCTTCCGTTGGTTATGCGGCTAGTCTCCCGCGCCGCCCTCTCGCTCGCCAGTGCCTACTCCCGGGGAGGACAACTCTGATGCACGGGTGGGGCTGAAACCCCACCGTGACGTGGCGCGTGGGGACCGTCGCTGCATTTAAAAAGGGACCCCCACATTGAAATAACGAATCGATATCCCAATAGTTTGATCCTTTAAACTAATCAATACTTTGGACCGTGTTCATTTATCACTTTACGTTTTGGGGGGGCGGGAGGGAGGGGAGGGGAGTTCCCTGGCCTCGGCTGGCCTGATTCGCACCCGGGGCGGGCTCCACCCCACCACCCGCCTCTGACTCACCACTTGAGCTGAGCTCCCCCTTTGGGGACGGAGCCCCCCGTGATTCACCGTCCAGGGTCCCAGGGACTGGCTGGCGTAGAAGTCCATGGGGTAGGTCTCTTGCCAGGCGGCCTGCTTCAGAGCCACCGCGGCCTGTGGAGGGAGGGAGGAAAGGGGGGATCAGGGCCCCTGTGCTCTCCCCGAAGGAAAGAAGCACCCCTGAGGCAGCCCCTGCCTGGAAAGGTGGCACTGATGGTTGAGTATGACACGGGTAACCCACAGTTCTATCCTGCTCCTTCCTCCCAGAATCCCAGAGTTGGGCTCATCCTCACACAACCACCCTGCGAGGTCGGTTGGGCTGAGAAAGGGGACGGCCCCCCCCCCCCCCCGAGTCAGTCCCAGGGCGTTTCATGGCTGGACGAGGATTCGAACTCGGGCCTCCCTGGTCCCGGCCCAACACTCTTGACTGCTAAACCCCAGTGGCTCAGTGCGCCAAGACCTGCCCAGGCGCGGAAGGGTCTGAGCCTTGCAGTCGGCATCAGCAAGGGGGTCCCGTACCCTGAAGAAGCACAGCTGGGTTTTTGCCGAGGGGCTTGGTCCCGGGTTCCGAACCTGCTCACGCCCCGGGCTTCCCGCCTCGGCTGGGGCTCCCCTGCCCCTCTCGCCGGCGTCTGGCCCGCCTGTTGCCTTTGGACCTCTGCTTCCCTGCCCAGCCCAGAGAGGAGAGCTGGTCTGGTGGTAGCCAGCAGGACTTGTCCCCTTAGCTAAGCAGGGTCTGCCCTGGTTGCATATGAAAAGGGAGACTAGAAGTGTGAGCAGCCCTGGAAGAGATTCCCCTCAGAGGATAATGGAGCCACTCTGGGATGAGTATCCAGGTTCCCAGTTCCCTCCCTGGCAGCATCTCCAAGATCGGGCCGAGAGAGACTCCTGCCTGCCACCTGGGAGAAGCCGCTGCCAGTCTGTGAAGACAATACTGAGTTGGATAGACCAAGGGTCTGACTCAGTAGATGGCAGCTTCCGATGTCTCCTAGCCCTCTCTGACCCCCTGCCTGCAAGCCAGACGGCTGGTCCCCCACCCGGCAAAAAAGGCTCGCAAGACGTACCTCGTAGGGTGTGAGCAGCGGCCTGCTGAAGGCCTTTCCCCAGTCGATGGAGAGCCGAGGGCAAGCCACCTGCACCCACCTGGAGGGAGAGCAGAGGGGAGGAGACCCTTGGGGGGAAATGCCCCACATATACACACACACACACCCCGCCTCCCCCCCGGTCCTTTTCTGGCTGAGCAGAGAAGGCGGCCTCCTCCCACCTGGAGGAGAAGACGGAAACAGAGGGCACCCCCCCCCCGACTGCTCAGGAAGGGGTCCTGCCTCCTCCTCCTCAGAGGAAAGGTCTCCTCTGGGGAGGGGGTCTGTGTGGGGCCGGGGGCTAGAAGCCTGCCTCGGTAGGGCGGCTGGGCACCCCCGGACCCCTGGCCTGGCCCAGGAGGATTCGGCGCTCACACCCTCTGCAGCCGGAAGAGATTACGCAAATCGAGGCCCGCAGAATTCATTCTGCAGGGCACCGACGTTCCGCCCCCAGACCTTGGTGACCAGCCACCCGGC